>NC_134470.1:63390962-63441375 GCF_964194025.1 Convolutriloba macropyga | reverse complement strand
GTATAAAACTTTCAAATAATTCTCATCTTCAACAGGAAAAAAAGTGCAGACTCGTAAAATATTCACACAGATTGCGCAAAATGAGAAAGCTCAAAAATTGAAATTTAGAGGATAAATATTTTCGTTGGATTTATTACAGTTATGGGGAAAAAATCAGAAGCTCTTAACGACAAAAAGAGTGCATTGATAAGTTTTCATGTTGCGAAGCCAACGATTTCGGGAAAAAATTAAAAAATTTTGTCTAAAATTATAACAGATATACAGCACCTAAATTAACTTTCAGTTTAATTTCAACCTTAGAAAAAATGAATTCTAATTATGAGAATTCTAATTAGAAAAAATGAGTTCTAATTAGAAAAAATGAATCTTTTTTTTAAAAGAAGTTCATCTATCAGCATCGAAAAAATCAGAAAAATTTCGGGTTAACTTCGAAAGGATATAAAAATCGCATGAAACAATTCCTGAGTGTTTTAAAAACTTTTGAAGAAATTTCAGTATATTTTTACCACAATAACTGGTGACATTAATCAATTCCAGAGCAAGTAACTTGTAGTCCACTGTTTTCACGCATTACTCGAGCCCACAAAAATCTGTTTCCTAAAACATAATTTTTGAATCATGAACTCCTTGTCATATAAATTTGATTGTAAAATCATACGAAGCCTTACAGAAGTCTTCTCCCGAAGCTTTTGGAAAAATTCGGGGAAAACAGAAAGTACGCTTTTCTTAAATTGTTCCGTTCCTACGTATTCCGTAACTCTGTTACATCATGAGAAATTTTTACAATAATTTGAGGCTAGTGTCAAAAACATGAGTCAGGTGATCACTCGTTTCAACAGAACGCAAACTCATGAATGATAGAAATTACAGATTAAAAACTACGGATATTTGAACAGCTCTTTCGACATTGTGAAGAATTTGTCAGATGTCTTAATTGATATCGTAATCAAGAAGGCAGACGAAACTCTAGACTTTCAAACGAATATGATTGGCCGAGGAATGGACAGTATAATAATTTTGAAATGCTCTTTCAAACAACATTGAAAGCGGGGTTTTTTTACAAGAACCGTTACTGCATTTGTCTGCACTTTGGTGGTCCACAGGACTTGACAGTCAGAAATTAAAATGCGATTAGCAACCACACAAAAACACTTTCGTTTTTGTTTTGCGTGAATCCCGTACATATTTGATTTCACTTGAACATAATAATTGAAACCTGGAATTTATGAGGAGCAAATTAGTCAGTGCCTAAATTAGCAGAAAAAGGCACTGAGTTTCCCCTATTCTTCTGGGTAGTCCAAAACGGCTACATTTTGGTACTTGCAATTTTATTACGTCGTGATATCTGTAGTGTGGTTGTAATGCCGCAAAATGGTGTAATTCAAAAGCAATTGAGAAAGCTCATGATATTTTAGGATAAAGTACAAGTACTAATCTTTACTCAATTAATTGATGCCTCATCATAAAAAAAGAGATTGTGGATTCTTGTTAAAATATTCACGCAAATTCCGCAAATGCAGAACAATCCAAAATTAAAATTTTTAGAGAATAATATTTTTTGTGAGTTGTTTCGTTATTGGCAAGAAAAATTCTTCAAGAAGCCCTTAACGGCAAATAATTACTTATCTTCCAATATAATTAAATACCTTTCATTGCTCCTCATCCCACTCATACAGTTTTTTAGGGTTTTCACCGGTATCTCAAGTAAGTCATCTGCTAAGTTTCTAAAGAAATCGTAATTATGTGAAACAGAGTAAAGGGTGCACTTTACATGTTGCCACAACAACGCTTTCTGGAAAAAAACATTAATTAAAAAATTGTACCGAACTATAATAGTTATACCCGAACACAATTTACCTTTCAGTGAAATGTCAATTTTCTTTAGTTCTGATAAGGAAAAAAGTAATACAAAAGTAATTCAAAAAAATCGATTAGCTAAAACCAATATATATATTAAAAATCAGAAAAAACTCGGGTTAACTTGAAAAGGTTATAAAAATTGCATGAAACAATTCCGGATTGTTTTAAAAACTTTTGAAGAACGTTCAATATATTTTTCCACAATAACCGGGGTTCTCAATCATTTCCAGAGCCAGTAACTTGTAGTCCAGTGTTTCGCATATTACTCAAGCCCATAAAAATCTGTTTCCTAAAAATCAATTTTAAAATCATGAACCCCTTGTTATATAAGTTTTTTTTGTAAAATCACACAAAGCCTTACAGAATTCATTGCCCGAAGTTCGGCAAAAAACTCAGGGAAAACAGAAAGTACGAAAGTTACTTGTTAGTTCATGTAAATATATATATATATATATATATATTTTTATATATATATATATATATATATATACATATATTTATATAATTATATATATATATATGTATATATATGTATATATATATACATAAAAATATTTTAAATATAATTAAATATATATATATATATATATATATATATATATACATATATATATATATATATATATACATATATATATATATATATATACATATATATATATATATATATAAATAAATATATTATATAAATAAATAAATTCAAATATATCAATATATATATATATATATAATATACAAATAATACATATAATACATGTAATAAAAATATATAAAAATATAAATATATATATATATATATATATATATATATGTATATATATATATATATATATATATATATATATATGTATATATATATATATGTATATATATATATATATATATATATTTATATGTATATATATATATATGTATGTATGTGTATGTGTGAGTTTTTGTATAAGTGAAAACATATATATATATATTATATATATATATATATATATATTTATATATATATATATATATATATATATATATATGTAGGTTATAGCTGATAGCTTATTTTTTTAAAAAAAATCATTATTTTTCCTTATCAGAACTCAAAGTTGGCATTACACTGAACGTTAAATTGGGTATGGGTACATCTTTTATAGCTCGAAACAATTATTTTACTAATTTTTTTGTTTCCAGAAAGTGTTGTTTTGGCAAAATTGAAATTTTAACAGTGAAGTATTGAAATTGTTTCACATGCTAAGGGCTTACGATTTTCATTAAGAACTTCGCATATGACTTATTTGGGATACGGGTGGAAACCCTAAAAAACTGATGGAATGGGTTTAGGAGCGATAGAAAATAATTGAATTTTTTGGAATATATAATTAGTTGTCGTCAAGTGCTTCTGACTTTTTCTTGCCAATAAAGGAAACAAGTCAAAAAGATTTTTCACATAAAAATTTAATTTTGGAGCTCTCCGCATTTGAGCAATCTGTAAGAATATTTTAAGACGACTCCGCATTTTTTTAATTTGAGGCGTCAATTATTTGAGTTAAATTTAGTACTTGTAATTTATCATAAAATATCACGAGCTTTCTGAATTGTTTTCGAATTACACTTTTTTGCGGCATTACAACCACACTACAGATATCACGACGTAATAAAATTGCAAGTACCAAAATGTAGAATTTTTGGACTACCCAGAAGAATAGGGGGAACTCGGTGCCTTTTTCTGCTAATTTAGGCACTGACTAATTTGCTCCTCATAAATTCCAGGTTTCAATTAGTATGTTCAAGTGAAATCAAATATGTACAGGATTCACGCAAAACAAAAACGAATGTGTTTTGTGTGGTTGCTAATCGCATTTTTTAGTTCTGACTATCAAGTCCTGTGGACCACCAAAGAGGCGACTAATACAGTAACGGTTCTCGTAAAAAAAACCCGCTTTCAATGTTGTTTGAAAGAGAACTTCAAATTATTATACTGTCCATTCCTCAGGCCAATCATATTCGTTTGAAAGAGTTTCATCTGCCTTCTTGATGACGATATCAATTAGGACATCTGACAAATTCTTCACAATGTTGAAAGAGCTGTCCAAATATCCGTAGTTTTTAATCTGTAGTTTCAATCGTTTTTGAGTTTGCGTTCTGTCGAAACGAGTGATCACCTGTCTCATGTTTTTTCACTGGTGTCAAATTATCATAAAAATTTCTCCTGATGTAATAGAGTAACGGAAAACGTAGGAACGGAACAATTTAAGAAAAGCGTATTTTCTGTTTTCCCCAAATTTTTCCAAAAGCTTCGGGAGAAGAGTTCTGCAAGGCTTCGTATGATTTTACAATCAAATTTATATGACAAGAAGTTCATGACTTTATAATTATATTTTAGGAAACAATTTTTTATGGGCTCGAGTAATACGTGAAACAGTGGACTACAAGTTACTTGCTCTGGAAATGATTAATGTCAACAGTTATTGTGGTAAAAATATATTGAAATTTCTTCAAACTTTTTTAAAACACTCAGGAATTGTTTCATGCGATTTTTATATCCTTTCGAAGTTAACCCGAAATTTCTCTGATTTTTTCGATGCTGAAAGATGAACTTCTCTAAAAAGATTCATTTTTTCTAATTAGAACTGAAGGTTGAAATTAAACTGAAAGTTAATTTAGGTGCGGGTATATCTGTTATAATTTGAGACAAATTTTTAAAATTTTTTCCCGAAATCGTTGGCTTGGCAACATCAAAATTTATCAATGCACTCTTTTTTTGTTTTACATGCTAAGTGCAAAAGACTTCAATATCATCTGCGCATATGACTTGTTTGGGATACCAATGAAAATCCTAAAATAAAGATGAAATTGGATTAAGAGCAATGAAAAACCATTGATCATATTGGTAGTTATTTAGCTTTTTGTCGTTAAGAGCTTCTGATTTTTTTCCCATAACTGTAATAAATCCAACGAAAATATTTATCCTCTAAATTTCAATTTTCGAGCTGTCTCATTTTGCGCAATCTGTGTGAATATTTAACGAGTCTGCACTCTTGAAGTTTGCTAATCGCATTTTAAGTTCTGACTATTAAGTCCTGTGGACCACCAATGTGTGGACAAATGCAGTAATGGTTCTAGTAATTAAAAAACTGCTTTCAATGTTGTTTGAAAGAGCACTTTATCTTATTATACTGTCCATTTCTCGGCCAATCATATTCGTTTGAAAATCTAGAGTTTGGTCTGCCTTCTTGATGATGATATCAAATAATACGTCTGACGAACTCTTTATAATGTCGAAAAAGCTGTTCAAATATCCGTAGTTTTTAATTTGTAGTTCCAATTGCTTTTGAGTTTGCGATCTGTCGAAACGAGCGACCACCGGTTTCATGTTTTTTCACTAGTCTCAATTTATCGTAAAAATTTCTCATGATGTAATAGAGTTTCGGAAAACGTGGCAAAAAAACCAGTTAAGAAAGGCTTACATTCTGTAACCAGTATTTACCGGTAAATTTGCCTCAATTCAACTATTTTGAGCATTTAATTAGCCTTAAAGTTTTTGCCGCATTTGGTTAGTAACTTGTTCAGATCAAAATCGGAGAAGTATATGAAAAGCTGATAATTTTTTTGTCTACAATTAGTATCAATAGAGATTTTTGAAATTAATCACCAATTAGGCTTTCATTCATTTCAATCCAATTGACAATATCTTACTTATTAGCTACTTCATAGGTGCAAAAAAGTGACGTGTGGGATCTAATGACTTATAGCGTGGAAATTAAATGCCAACTATCGTCAATAGTTTTTACAATAACCCAAAAAACACGCTTCGTAGAATACAGCTGCACATATATCCAATTTTGACGCAAACTTGAAGTAAATTTGCTTTGTGTAACTAGGCTCCATACACATTACAACTTTAATCTTAAAACATAGGTCTTGAAATTAAGTGACAAAATCAAGCATATATACACTAGAGAGATCCGACATCGGCCACGTAACGGGGCCTTTTGCTTAATCTGGGAACGGTCATTTTTGTTCCTATACAGTGATGGTATAGGCCTGCATTTTTTGAAGTTATACAAACTTAAAGGTTCTCTCAAAAGAGACCACACAGGATAATGCTTGCCATGAGCATTACGGTAGCAAAGGCAATCATGCCGAATTCTAGAGGTCGCTGTTCTGCTTTATTTCAAGGCAACTAACCACATAAATTTTTCAGATTTTTAGAAATATTCAATGGTTTTTAAAAAATTTGGCTAAAGAGTTGAGTTTTGGCTAAAGTTTGCCATTTTCGTTTAACGAGTACATCATTTTTGCGAACTCTTCAGCCGAGAAATTTTTTCTAGAATACAGGAAACTTTTTTATTAGTAATAATTTTCGGCCCAAACATGGAAAACTTTGAGAGCTGGATATTTTTGAATATTGGTAACATGTTTGTTTTATAGATAAAGACGAATGCGATCCACCGTGGCCTGTGTGTGGCTGGGGGAAGGGCACTTGCGACAACTCACTTTTTCCCTACACGTGTAATTGTAAGGACGGATACGAGCTTGCTAATCGGAACAACTTTTACGGCCCATATTGCAAAGGCAAGCTTTTACATTTTTCCCTTTCTTCAGAAGGTAACCTGGATATTTTAGAAATTTTGGTGTTATCGCACTACCACCCCAGAAATTGCAGAAAATTTATCTTGCTAGATTCGTACTAACTCTTACTAAGTGGTTCACTTTTAGTACGATTTAGAACGAACCTTGCAAGAAACTAATCCATCGTACTAAGTGGTTAGTAGTGGATAAAACAAGGATTCCAACCACCAGTAAAATTTGTCCCTTTCTCCTAACGCTAATCGCGCATGTCGAATCAGGCCAAATTTTACTTTTTGTTGAATCCCTTGTTTTATCCACTACTATATATTAGCTCTAAATTCACTTATTTTATATTTTAAATCTATCATTTCTTGTCTCACTTAGTGCAAGCCACTAGTACAGAGTTAGGCTGGTAATTAAGCATTATCAGACGGATAGTTCGGGTTCTATCCTCACTGACTCCAGTGAACGTATCCCAGATACTAGTATAAAACTAATCAGTGAAGCTGCTTCGCAGATGAGACCGTGTAAAAAGCACGTAAAACCAACTTGCGAAAATTGTTGTAACCACTTTGTGGATTGATGAAGCCACTTCGTCGATAACTTGAACAAAAAGAGCACAGTCAAAAACACTGAGATCGGTGGAAACACAGTGATTAGTGTTTTCTATGTCTTCTTGAATACTATACTTATAAACATGCTCTCTGAATTGATTTCTAGTGTGACCATATCTATATCTATGAAGATAAATACATAGTCTACATTTCCTATTTCTAAATCTATATAATGATATATGTTTATAAACAATACACATACTACATGTTAGATATTGATCAGGATCAGAATAATGATATCCCAAATGTTCTATATAATCTTTAACCTTAACCATACTTTTACATACATAACAAGAATATTCTAATTCTTTACAATTATTACAACACTCTTTCCAAGGTTTATTTATACACTTATCGCATTTCATTTTCATTTTTCGAAAAATTATTTTTTGATTATTTCCCTTTTGATTATTTCCCCCGCATTTGCGCAATCTGTAAGAATATTTTAAGACGACTCCGAAACCTTTTTTTAAATTTGAGGCGTCAATTATTTGAATTAAATTTAGTACTTGTAATTTATCATAAAATATCACGAGCTTTCTGAATTGTTTTCGAATTACACTTTTTTGCGGCATTACAACCACACTACAGATATCACAACGTAATAAAATTGCAAGTACCAAAATGTAGAATTTTTGGACTACCCAGAAGAATAGGGGAAACTCGGTGCCTTTTTCTGCTAATTTAGGCACTGACTAATTTGCTCCTCATAAATTCCAGGTTTAAATTAGTATGTTCAAGTGAAATCAAATATGTACAGGATTCACGCAAAACAAAAACGAATGTGTTTTGTGTGGTTGCTAATCGCATTTTTTAGTTCTGACTATCAAGTCCTGTGGACCACCAAAGTGGGGACTAATACAGTAACGGTTCTTGTAAAAAACACCCCGCTTTCAATGTTATTTGAAAGAGAACTTCAAATAATTATACTGTCCATTCCTCTGGCCAATCATATTCGTTTGAAATTCTAGAGTTTCATCTGCCTTCTTGATGACGATATCAATTAAGACATCTGACAAATTCTTCACAATGTCGAAAGAGCTGTTCAAATATCCGTAGTTTTTAAACTGTAGTTTCAATCGTTTTTGAGTTTGCGTTCTGTCGAAACGAGTGATCACCTGTCTCATGTTTTTTCACTGGTGTCAAATTATCATAAAAAAAGTCTCTTGATGTAATAGAGTAACGGAAAACGTAGGAACGGAACAATTTAAGGAAAGCGTATTTTCTGTTTTCCCCAAGTTTTTCCAAAAGCTTCGGGAGAAGAGTTCTGCAAGGCTTCGTATAATTTTACAATCAAATTTATATGACAAGAAGTTCATGATTTTATAATTATATATAAGGAAACAATTTTTTATGGGCTCGAGTAATACGTGAAACAGTGGACTACAAGTTACTCGCTCTGGAAATGATTAATGTCACCAGTTATTGTGGTAAAAATATATTGAAATTTCTTCAAACGTTCAAATTTTTTCCCGAAATCGTTGGCTTCGCAACATCAAAATTTATCAATGCACTCTTTTTTTGTTTTACATGCTAAGTGCAGAAGACTTCAATATCAACTGCGCATATGACTTGTTTGGGATACCAATGAAAATCCTAAAATAAAGATGAAATTGGATTAAGAGCAATGAAAAACCATTGATCTTATTGGTAGTTATTTAGCTTTTTGTCGTTAAGAGCTTCTGATTTTTTTCCCATAACTGTAAAAAATCCAACGAAAATATTTATCCTCTAAATTTCAATTTTTGAGCTGTCTCATTTTGCGCAATCTGTGTGAATAGTTAACGAGTCTGCACTCTTGAAGGTTGCTAATCGCATTTTAAGTTCTGACTATTAAGTCCAGTGGACCATCAATGTGTGGACAAATGCAGTAATGGTTCTAGTAATTAAAAAACTGCCTTCAATGTTGTTTGAAAGAGCACTTTATCTTATTATACTGTCCATTTCTCGGCCAATCATATTCGTTTGAAAATCTAGAGTTTGGTCTGCCTTCTTGATGATGATATCAAATAATACGTCTGACGAACTCTTTATAATGTCGAAAAAGCTGTTCAAATATCCGTAGTTTTTAATTTGTAGTTCCAATTGCTTTTGAGTTTGCGATCTGTCGAAACGAGCGACCACCGGTTTCATGTTTTTTCACTAGTCTCAATTTATCGTAAAAATTTCTCATGATGTAATAGAGTTTCGGAAAACGTGGCAAAAAAACCAGTTAAGAAAGGCTTACATTCTGTAACCAGTATTTACCGGTAAATTTGCCGCAATTCAACTATTTTGAGCATTTAATTAGCCTTAAAGTTTTTGCCGCATTTGGTTAGTAACTTGTTCAGATCAAAATCGGAGAAATATATGAAAAGCTGATAATTTTTTTGTCTACAATTAGTATCAATAGAGATTTTTGAAATTAATCACCAATTAGGCTTTCATTCATTTCAATCCAATTGACAATATCTTACTCATAGGTGCAAGAAAGTGACGTGTGGGATCTAATGACTTATAGTGTGGAAATTAAATGCCAACTATCGTCAATAGTTTTTACAATATCCCAAAAAACACGCTTCGTAGAATACAGCTGCACATATATCCAATTTTGACGCAAACTTGAAGTAAATTTGCTTTGTGTAACTAGGCTCCATACACATTACAACTTTAATCTTAAAACATAGGTCTTGAAATTAAGTGACAAAATCAAGCATATATATATACTAGAGAGATCCGACATCGGCCACGTAACGGGGCCTTTTGCTTAATCTGGGAACGGTCATTTTTGTTTCTATACAGTGATGGTATAGGCCTGCATTTTTTGAAGTTATACAAACTTAAAGGTTCTCTCAAAAGAGATCACACAGGATAATGCTTGCCATGAGCATTACGGTAGCAAAGGCAATGATGCCGAATTCTAGAGGTCGCTGTTCTGCTTTATTTCAAGGCAACTAACCACATAATTTTTTCAGATTTTTAGAAATATTCAATGGTTTTTAAAAATTTGAGTTGAGTTTTGGCTAAAGTTTGCCATTTTCGTTTAACGAGTAAATCATTTTTGCGAACTCTTCAGCCGAGAAATTTTTTCTAGAATACAGGAAATTTTTTTATTAGTAATAATTTTCGGCCCAAACATGGAAAACTTTGAGAGCTGGATATTTTTGAATATTGGTAACATGTTTGTTTTATAGATAAAGACGAATGCGATCTACCGTGGCCTGTGTGTGGCGGGGGGAAGGGCACTTGCGACAACTCACTTTTTCCCTACACGTGTAATTGTAGGACGGATACGAGCTTGCTAATCGGAACAACTTTTACGGCCCATATTGCAAAGGCAAGCTTTTACATTTTTCCCTTTCTTCAGAAGGTAACCTGGATATTTTAGAAATTTTGGTGTTATCGCACTACCACCCCAGACATTGCAGAATATTTATCTTGCTAGATTCGTACTAACTCGTACTAAGTGGTTCACTTTTAGTACGATTTAGAACGAACCTTGCAAGATAACTAATCCATCGTACTAAGTGGTTAGTAGTGGATAAAACAAGGATTCCAACCGCCATTAAAATTTTGTCCCTTTCTCCTAACGCTAATCGCGCATGTCGAATCGGGCCAAATTTCACTGTTTGTTGAATCCCTTGTTTTATCCACTACTATATATTAGCTCTAAATTCACTTCTTTTATATTTTAAATCTATCATTTCTTGTCTCACTTAGTGCAAGCCACTAGTACAGAGTTAAGCTGGTAATTAAGCATTATCAGACGAATAGTTCGGGTTCTATCCTCACTGACTCCAGTGAACGTATCCCAGATACTAGTATAAAACTAATCAGTGAAGCTGCTTCGCAGATGAGACCGTGTAAAAAGCACGTAAAACCAACTTGCGAAAAAACTTGAACAAAAATTGAAAGAAATATTAAAATAAAAAAAATTTTCATATATCCCCTAATCAATATTTAATCAATTTGAAAAAAAACTTTCTGTCTCACTTGGTGTAGTGGTTAAATCATCGAGTCTAGTTAAGTTGCTTTAGCAAACGGAAGGTTTGGGGTTCCTTTCTCACTGACTCCAGTGAACGTCCCCCGATTCTGATGAAAAAGTATGAAACTAAGTGAGATAAAATAAACCAAATTCACAGTTCTTAAAAAGGATGATCCCTGCTGTGAGACTGTATATGGGACACACTGTGATGGGTATACAGTCAAAAAACACTGATATCGGTGGAAACACAGTGATTAGTGTTTTTCAGTATAACTAGTGAGACCGTGTAACAAGCACGTAAAACCAACTTGCGAAAATTGTTGTAACCAATTTATGGATTGATGAAGCCACTTCGTGGATAACTTGACCAAAAAGAGCACAGTCAAAAACACTGAGATCGGTGGAAACACAGTGATTAGTGTTTTCTATGTCTTCTTGAATACTATACTTATAAACATGCTCTCTGAATTGATTTCTAGTGTGACCATATCTATATCTATGAAGATAAATACATAGTCTACATTTCCTATTTCAAAATCTATATAATGATATATGTTTATAAACAATAAACATACTACATGTTAGATATTGATCAGGATCAGAAAAATGATATCCCAAATGTTCTATATAATCTTTAACCTTAACCATATTTTTACATACATAACAAGAATATTCTAATTCTTTACAATTATTACAACATTCTTTCCAAGGTTTATTTATACACTTATCGCATTTCATTTTCATTTTTCGAAAAATTATTTTTTGATTATTTCCTTAAAAAAATACATCATGTCTCAATCAACTAATACTAGTGTCATAAACTTCTGCGATGTCTGTAATCTATCCTTTGAATCAAAGAAGGCTTTATACAGGCATCAATCATACGATCTCAAACAAAAGGAACTATTGGAGAAAATGTTTGAGTCTGAAGAAGAGGAAATCTCTGAGAGGGTGTATAATTTGGATGAAGATGATTATATTATTAAAACTAAACCAGCCACCAAACCTAAAACTAAAACTGAAGAGGATATCTACACCAGAATTAAATCGGCGAAGCCGTTTCACAGATATGAATATAAAGAATGTCATGAAGAATTTAGAAGTAAAGTAGCTCTAACTACTCATTCATATAGTCACAATCGCATGTATCTAGAAAACACAGAAGACTTCGATATAAACTCAAGTCAGAACATGAGAGAATTTTATATTACTGATAAAGGTGGGAATTACATTGAAGATATAGATGAAGCAACTAATTACTCTTTAGAAGAAATTAAAAACTGTTACCAGTTTCGTAAAGTTAAGAGTTTTAAATATAAGATCATGGCTGAATGTGATTAAAAGAAGAGAACCAAAGACGAAGTTAAAACTACTAAAATATTTTTCAATACTGATTATATTAATAATAATGCAATATATGAATATGGTGACTTCAATCGGTGGCTAGATTTCGAAAAGGAAATATATGAAGGTTATGGTTATGATTTTGAGTTTACCTCCAGATCTCAAAAACTCTAAATCGATATTAAATATACGTAGTTATAAATACAATTGCTTACAACTAACTATAACTGCTTTGCTACATCCCGCCCCACACCATGCAACTCGAGAAAGTAAATATGTAGATAAACTAATTGAACCAAGACAACAACATGAAGATGATTTTGCTTATATAATAAGAATACAGAAATTGTATAATATTAATATTTGGGTATACACACCTTGTGGTGGAGGTAAAGTAGAATTGTTTAAACCAGTGGATGATTTTCATAAAGACAGAAGAGATGTTAGAATACTAGTTTGGAGTAATGGTCAAATAGAACACTGTGCCCTAATAAAAAAATACAGAAACCTTGTTAGAACGACCAAATAAAAACAACATTAAATATTATTATTGTGATAGGTGTACCTATTGGTTTAACTCACAAATTAAATATGATAAACACGAATGCAGCACCTCATTCAAACCAGAGATTGTTTTTCCTAAGAAAAAACATATTAATTTTGTAAATGAACACAAACGTCAGAATATAAAAAATATTATAACTGCCGATATAGAATGTTGCATTGTTGAAGTTGATTGTAAATATGTAATAGCTGAACATATTCCAATAGCTATGGGTTACAGCTGGCAAGGTAACTTCAAACACTACTTCGGTCTAGGCTGCATCAAAACATTTGCTAGGGATCTGTTAGAAATAGAAACTGAGAATAATTTCAAACATAATGAAAAGATGATATTCACAGAAGAAGATAATTTATATCATGAAACTAATAACAGTTTTCATATCTGCAGTAAAACATGTATTAATAAAGTAAGAGATCATTGTCATGAAACTGGTAAACATAGAGGACCTGCATGTAAAATATGTAATCTGAGATACAAACAACAAAACTTCATTCCAGTAATATTCCATAATGGCTCTGGCTATGACTCCAACCTACTTTACAGTGAACTCTTCATACAGAATAATGATAAAAGAAAAGTGGATAGCATACCACTAGCTGCTGGTAAATCTAAGATGTTTAGCATTGGTTGTCTCAAATTCTAAGACAGTTATAACTTCTCAGCTATGCCTCTAGATCAAATGGCAAAGATATACGGATGTAAAACTAAAACAATATATCCATATGAATACTTTGGTTTAGACTCCTATAATAATCTTATAGGTAATCTTAAAAAAAAAGAAGACTTTAAATCCTCTCTACATAATAAATTACCAACACAAGAGGAAGTAGATAATTTTAATAATGAAAACAGTCATAAAACTGGTAAAGATCTAACTATAGAGTATTTACAAAATGATGTGGAAATATTAGACTATTGCATGAATGAATGTTTAACGAAGCATGAAAGAATTCAAGCTCAATCCCCTACACTATGTAAGTCTCCCAGGTTATAGTTTTGATTGTTGGTTAATGTCAAGCGGTGTAACATTAGATACATTACAGGATAAACAAATGCTAGATGATTTTGTTGGAGCAAAGAGAGGTGGTATATGTGGAATAATGGGAGATAGATTTATAAATATTAGTAATACTAATACTAATACTAATTCTAATACTAATACTATTACTAGTACTAATACTAATACTAATGATAAAGTTATTAATAGAAATATATGGTACATAGACGCAAACAACCTATATGGTTATGCAATGATGCAAAAGTTACCTTATAAGGATTTTGAGTTTATTACTACTACTACTCTAGATGTAATATTGAATACTCCAGATGATAGTGATCATGGTTACTATATAGTTTGTGATATTGATTATACTAATGAATGTAAAGAGAGAACAGAACAGTTAGCACTAATGCCTAATAAGAGAAAGATAAATGATAATGAATTGGGATACCGACAAAGAGAGAAAAGTAAAGCAAGATCCGAGAAATTAATCTTAGACCAAAACAACAAAACAGAATATATGGTTGATTATAGGATGTTAAAGTTCTATGTTACGATGGGAGTAAAAGTAACAAAAATACATAGATTATTTAAATTGAAACAAGATTATATATGTAGAGATTATATACAAAACAATACAAATAAAAGAGCAACAGCTAAAACTGAAGCAGAAAAGGATGTAAGCAAATTAATGAATAACTCATTATATGGAAGAATGTGCATGAATCCTCTACACTTCTTTCAAAGCAAGTTCTTGCATGATGAAGAAAAGATAATGAAAAGTGTAAGCAAACCAACATTTAAGAATATAACTAGATATAGAGATTATAGCCAAATAGAATATATAAAGAAAAAAATAAAATATGATTCTCCAGTGTATGTAGGGTTTACTATATTAGAATTAAGTAAATTACACATGTATGATGTATTTTGTAATATTTTACAACCATCCCTCAAAGATCTAACACTTCACTATATGGATACAGACAGTTTCGTATTAAGTTATAGTGAAGGTAAAGTTAGTGATGAGCATGTGGACTTAAGTAATCTAGACATACCTATAAAAACTAATAATAAAGTCCCCGGCAAGTTTAAGCACGAGCTGGGAAGTAGGATTATTGAGGAATTTATAGCATTGTCCCCCAAAACATATAGCTTCAAAAATTATCCTAAAAACAGTAAAGAAAAAGGAATAAAGAAGCATAATAATGCTAGGCACATAGATTATTATGATGCATTAATGAATAATACACAGAGAACCGTGGATGAATGTAGAATACAAAAAGTTGTTGATAACATGACAACAATAAAAACAAGTAAGATTCGTCTTAACACATTTGATGATAAAGGATTTTATGTAAATAATATTAAAAGCTATCCTCATGATGAGAATCTATGTCTATTCAAAAGAGATTTAATATAAATGATCCACCAAGCATCAGTGAAACTGCTTTGCAGATCATTAGATGGAGACAAAGACCTACTTGTTAATAATATTCTAGAACTAACCATTAATGATGATAGAAAATTAATTGAAGTTGCTATTATATTATATAACGAGCTTTGTTATTTTTATAACAAATAATTATAGACCTAATTCATTCATTACATCCATATGGTTGGTAGTTAGTATATTATAAATCATTATCTGAGCCATATATTTTTCCATAATGTCTCCCGTGATTGTATTTTTATATAGTGTAGCTCCAGCTATTATATTTTTTTTATATTCTAGAAATTTTATTATCTTCCCAGCCCCATCTACATATTTAGAATAAGTTGAAATTATTAAATCATCATGATTTGGTTCCTTAATATGATCAATAAACTCATCTAAAGTATTACAACGTCTTTTACAAGCTAAACATCTTTTTAGATTAAGAGAGAATCTGTTTTCTTTATCCATTTTTTACTCTTATTATAATTTTTCAATACAAAAAAAATGACTAAACTAGATAAACTTATAAAATTAAACAATCTAGAAAAATAAAACAGAAGAAATAGATTAGAAAATAAATTAAAACAACAATAATATTATGGTGAAATAGAAGAGTTATTTGATCCTCTATTCAAAACTATTAGTGAAACTGCTTCGCAGATGAACGCAAACAATGAACAGAATCTAGCATTAAGTGAACAAACATTAAGAGCAATAGATTGGCAAAATCAAGAGTTAGATAAACAAACTAAGATGATTGGTGAAACTGATTCGCAGATCGAGCAAGCTGGTTCCCAGTTTAATGAAACTGCTTCCAAGATGGGTGAAACTGCTTTGCAGATTGGTGAAACGTTAAAGGGGACTCAAGATATAGCACCAGTTTATGTTGACACAAAAACAGCCAAACTTCTTCATGACATGGGGGCTCAAACTAATCCTCAATTAAAATTAGAACTCGTAGATTTACCTAGTAGGAGATATAAAATGAATGGTGTTGATATAACTCTAGAGCAGGGTGCATTTTTAGTTAGGGATAATGTATATGAGTTTTCAGAAGGATTTACTGATTTTCTTACTAAATCAAATGTAACATATGATGATAAGGTTGAAGAAGATGAAAACAAAATTAAAAGGTTTTTAAAGGATATTAGATATGATTTAGGAAAAGGGGATAAGAAAAGCGCTAGATATAGAACAATAAAACGTATAATGGAGGTAAGAGATGATATATTTGGCAGGGGATTGAATGGCAACCCAAATAATTTAGTAGAAAGACTAGAATTAATAATACTAGAAACAAAAGCTGGTCATGATGGATTACATGATGAAATGCTAGATATATCTAAGCAACTATTATCAATGAATATTATTAATCAAGACCAACTAGATAATTTTGTTTTTAATTATGGTAAATGAGCAAGCTCGAAACTATCAGGGAACCTGCTTCGTAGATGACTACGTCCACAAAAAATGTGGAAAAACAACAACAACAACAACAACAACAACTAGCTAAAAAAGTATTCAGTCCTCAAATAACAAAGTTTAAAAGAAAAAGATTAATACCACTATATAAAGATGAAACATGGTCAGCTGATTTAGTTGATAAGTCATCTCTAAGTAAATACAATAATATTTATAAGTTTATATTAACAGTTATTGATATATTCACAAAATATGCATGGGCTATTCCATTAAAGAATAAATCTGGTTTATCTATACTAATAGTTTTAAAATAGTATTAAGTGAACATCCACAAGGTGGCTCTGAACCTAGAAAACCAGAAAAGTTATGGGTAGATAGAGGTAGTGAGTTTTACAATAAAACATTTAAACCTTTACTTAAAGAATTTAAAACAAAACTATATTCTACTTATAGTGATTTAAAGGCTGTGTTTATAGAGAGATTCAATAGAACATTATTACACATAATAAATAAACCTATGTTCATCAATGGCGATGGTAATTGGGTAAATATATTAAATGATGCTGTTGTAACATATAACAATAACATTCACTCAACAATTAATATGACACCGGTTGACGCTTCGAATAATCCTGATAAAGTTAAATACTATGTTGATTCTGCCAAAGCAACACCAAAATTCAAAGTTTGTGATTATGTTAGAAATGTAGATAAACGTAATATCTTCTCTAAAGGTTACATTTCTAATTGGAATAGAGAATTGTTTAAAGTGAATGAAGTTCTAAAAACACATCCACCAACATATAAAATAGAAGATATTAATGGAGAGATAATAGAAGACAAATATTATGAACAGGAACTATTGAAATCCGAGTTTGATTTTGAATCTAAAAATAAGGTTTTGGAATCATTAAATATAGACCTACGGTCAGCTACGAAGTAGATCAGGGAACCTGCTTCGCAGATTGATCTGTGGTCCTAAGTCTAATTTTAATTCTAAGTCTAAGTCTAATTGTAAGACTAATTATAAGTCTAATTTTAAGACTAATTATTATTCTAATTATATGTAAACAAATACAAAGATGACAAGAAATAGATTCAATCAAGCTAAACATAAATCAACATCAACATCAACAAACAACTTAACATTAAGTAAGGCTCGTGGGTTATTCCTAGAAAATAATGATAATATTGATATGAAGGATACCTATAAAATTACAATGTACATCCTCCGATAGATGAAAAAGATGTTGTTAATAAAGAGTATTGTGACAATAACTTATTATCCTCTTCTAATAAAATAGACATTTTAAGTAGAAACATAACTGAACTAAGAAAGGGTGACTTTGATCAAGTTACGACTAAAACATTACAACTAAATGAAACACAAGTTAATGAAGAACTAATTAATGAGTTTATTGAATCAACAAATGAAGTCAGAAATACTGTTAAGTTTTGTAATAAAGTTGCTGCAGATACTATCTCTAAATATAATCAATTAAAGCAAGAATTTGATAATAATAAGTTTAATCAGAATATAACTAACATACACTTAGATGATATGTTTACTAACGGTCTGAGAGAAATGAAAGAATACAATAAATCTCTTAGAGGTGTTATAGTACAATATATAATTGCTATACTTTTACAAAGTAAGTTACTTGATAATAAAGAGAAAGACAGACTGGAGATGCATTATAGTTTTAATCAAGAAGATATAATGAAAGAAATAGAAAGAATTTTTACTAATGAAAATAAGCAAAGCAATGACCAATTCATCAGCACCGAGTGAGAGATTACTATATCCAGATTTGTCATCAGTATCAGAAAGATTGACAAACGAAAAGATTCAAGCTAATAATAAATTTAACAACAATATTAACATTATAAAAGATATTGGAAATTATTATGAAACTGAAACTAATAACTATAATAAGAAGTTAAGTAGATATAAGAATTATATTAACATAGCTGAGATAACAGAAATAGTTTTATCATCAAAAGCAACAACTGCAACAACAACATCAGTTTCATTAACAGGTATAGGATTAGCTTATTCTATACCAACAGCTTTTGCTACAGCAACTGTTTGTGGTTCATTATCAAAAACAATTACTACTAAAATTAGAAATAAAATTATAAAGTATTCACAAGTGTATATTTTAAGTAAACAGTTTAGTGATAAGTTTAATAAACTATATACTAAATCAATGAATGATAATAAAATAGATAGTGATGAGTATAATGAATTTGTTAAGTTATATGAGGATTATAAGAAGAACAAGAAGATTAAGTTGAGTATTTTTTTTAGATTAAAGATTTTAGTGCTTAGTAATAACAATGTTTTTAGTAATAATAATATTAGTATTAATATTTATCGATAAATATATAATCATAATCTTAGTTATAATCATAATCATAAACATAATATAATCATAATATAATCGTAATCATAATCATAATCATAAACATAATATATCATAATTATAATCAAATAATTATCTTTTCTTTGTACCTAAGTATAAACCTCTTCCTTTTTGTACTACTTTTATACCTTCACCAGTAGTTGCAAATTTAATTAAATCAGGTGTGGCTGATAAAGCAGCTCTAGGGTTTCTAGATGCAGCTGCAATTCCTATTTTACTTGCTATTTCTAATGCTCTTACTGGATTATTAGCTACTTTCTTTCCAAAGTTAACTGTAGCCCTACCAACACTTTTAAAGAAATCTTAAGTCCTTCTGCTTCTATTGTTGCATCAGATACTGTCATTGATTTATTCCTTCTACATAAAACACAATTACCTTTTAACATCTTAGTTCCTTTTGAAGTAATAGCTCCTCTTATATTAACAGTACCACTATAATTTCTACCTCCAACACAATATGAATTAGCTTTGAACTTATTTAAAAGACTCATTTCTATAAATAAAAAATAATGGAAGTTAAAAAGTATAATCCCTTTGTTGTTATTAAGCCTAAGCCTACGGGTTCCACCCGCGAGCGAAGCTCGAAGACTGAGCCTAAGCCTAAGGTTAAGCCCAAGCCCAAGGTTAAGCTTGAAGCTAGAGGCTTGGCTCTAGAGAATAAAAAGAAATTAGACATTATTTATGCTAAAGGTTTTGTTAATACTAATAAGAAATAGTTAGGTATTAACAAGAGTAACAATTAGAGCTGGCTAGCTAAAAATATAAGTATAAGTATATGGCTATGTATAAGTATAAGTATATAATTATAACAATAACTATATTATACTATAATTATAAATTATCGCTAGAGTTATATCTTAAATTATAATTATCGCTAGAGTTATATCTAAAATTATAATTATATCTATGACTTAAATTATATCTATGACTTAAATTATATCTATGACTTAAATTATATCTATGACTTAAATTATAACTATGAAATAATATCAACCATCTTATTACCATCACTATTGACACTAACAACCTTTCTAGTTAATACTAATGCATGACATATAACATCTGCAACTGCAGCACTAAATTTTAAATTAAGTTGTATTGGTTGTGGACCTATATGATCACTTTGATATCTAGTATCAAATACATATATTCTATAACTACTCTTGAATGTTCTATGATTTATATATGGTTTTATATTATGTGGTAGCCCATTATAATCTTTATTAAAGCTAACAATCTCTTTAAAAGCCTCATTATAATTATTTGTACCATAATTAATATTCATTCTATCCTCGGGATAAAACTCACTACCAATCTTACAATAACATTCAGTAACATTCATTACATCAAATGTACTTGCATCATGAGTTTGTTCATTAACATTATTATTTTCGAAACCAACTATTATATATTGCGGTCTTTCCATACCACTTTCCATACCAAGATCAAACAAGAAGTTAGTAGCATTGGGTACTTTCTTATAAAATGTCTTTCTTTCATAATAACTAAAGTCTACATTATTCTTTTTATTTAATCCTTTCTGCACAATAATTCTATTATCATTACTAGGATCAATGCTAGGTACACACCATGATATATCTCTAATTTCTATATTACCATCATTAGCAACTGCACCAGGATTAGCATTAACTCTATATAGAGCTCTATCATTATTATTTCTTTTTAATATTAGTTTAAATCCTAAACCATATATAATCTTTTCTAAATCATTTACGAAACCAAATAGATCACTCATCTTAATCATCATATACATATGTCCTCGTTGTGCAGCAATATGGTCAACTTTAAGTTGACTATCTCTATTGCCCTGATTTCAAACAAAACCACTCTCATATTCATCACCAGTACTAGTTAATAACTTATACATCAATAGATTAGGATGACAATGATCTATATATTCAATAGTCCTACCACCACTAGTTTCAAGCGTAATTGAACTGAACAATGCCATCATACCATAATTAACTAATCTGATATTAGCATCATTAGCAAATACACCACCAGCATCATCTGATACAACAAACTCTATCTCTAGATATGAATCACGCAAATTTAAGTGATTCTCTTCTCTATTGAGTATGATATTAATGTTAGTATTAACCGTATTCATTGTTGCCAGGTTATTTGGTTTATATTTTATAATCTTACTTTTATGTATATCATTACTATAACCATAAGTTGTATCCAAATTAAAATCCATTTTTATTAGATAAAAAATGACAGACAACTTGATTTTACATGAACTACAAAATATACACGAAGCAACTAAAACTAAAGAAGAGCATACACTTAACTTTAGAATGATAAAACCAACAGAAAAGTTTACTTTTAGCGAACCTATACTTAATACAACAAAATTAGGTTTAATTAGATTATCTGTTTATAATTCGGTGTTTAATGTGAATAGGAGAAATAATCAATTCCTATATGCTAGTACTGTTATAGAAGATGATGAAGCTTTACCTCGGGCTCTTAGCTCTGACTCTAACCTTAACCCTATCTCTACCTCAAGCCCAAACATTACATCTATACTTAATCATAACTATAAAGGAATCCTATTGCTATATTCAACTATTACACCAAGAGCATATGAGTTAACTGATATAGCAGAATTAATAAAAAAAGAAACTGATGGTAATGTTATAATAGAACCTGGTAAGAATACGATGAAATGTTTAATGGAAATAAAACAAGGAGCACTCAGCTTTGATATAGAAAACTAAATAGCCTCAATACTAGGATTTAGAAAAATAATTTATAAAAAAGGTAGATATAAATCTCTAAGGTAGATATAAAATTATTGATATTATGGGTTTTAGTACTATTAACATTCATTGCAATATTATATCTGTAGCTAAAGATAATGGTAAAGATACAGACATACTATATACTTTTAATCTAACTGAACCACCAGGTTACTTGATAAATATTATACCAACTATTATCTTGTATCAAAATGTGACTAAAGATAGAATAGAATATATTGAATTTCATATTAAAGATGAGCATGGAAGACCTATAGACTTTAATGGTGATGTAATAAGTTTTACTTTACATTTGATTTAGACTTATTCTTATACTTACACTTAGACTTATCTGTGAAGCAGGTTCCCTGATACTTATACTTATACTTATCTGCAAAGCAGGTTCCCGATACTTAGACTTGTACTTAGACTTACACTTATCTGCGAAGCGGGTTCCCTGATACTTAAACTTAAACTAAACTACAAAACTCTCCGATCCCAATTAATTCTTAGTTTACCATTATTATTTTTATTTTTAGTTTTATCAATGACAATATAATTAGAAGGCTCTTTCCATACCTTATTACATATATTAGCAAAATCATTATAACTAAGTTCAACATTATTAAAAAAATCTTGATATATAGATATGAGGACTTTACCTCTCTTTTCAAAAAAATAAATAGATTACAGTTCTCTCTAACACTCTGCCTATCCAGAGAGAACAGGTTTTGATTAAGATATATCATATCACAGTTATTATGTCTACCTCTACAAAAGTATTCATTAATAACTGGTTCTTTGGCTCTAACATCATCAAATATCATTAGTTTCTTTAAGTCTTTGGGTAGTTTATCAGGAGATGGTAAATCTTTTATATCTTTAATAAATTCAACATCTGCTTTTGGGTTTATTCTTTCTATACCATAGTACTGATCACCAGTAGGTCCAATGATGTATAGCTTATCAAAGTATATACTAGCTAGAATTAGTTTTTTCAATAAGAATGTCTTGCCACATTCACTAGGACCAGATATTATACATCTAAAGTTATCTGGGAATGCGGCTTCAGTAATTATATCATCATCATTTAACCATGAATATAGATCATCATTTATGTTTACAGATATCGGTGAAACCGCTTCACGGATATTATTAGTAGGACTATTACTAATGCTATTACTATTGCTATTCCTATTAGATTTACTCCTTTGATATTTTTCATCAAATAGATATATAAAATTATCATTATCATTATCATTATCGTTAACATTATCATTAACATTATCCTTATCATTAACATGATCATTATCATTAACATTATCATTATCATTATTAGCAAAGCTACTTCGTAGATCTTTATCAATGATAATATGACTATCATTATCATTATCATTATCACTAACATTAACATTATCATTATCATTAACATTAACATTATCATTAACATTAACATTATCGTTAACACCACCTCTACTACAACTTAAACAAAAACACTCATTATATATTCCTGGATATTTACATTGGTTAACTAGAATATTCAAAGCACTTTTAATTCTAAATCCTATCAATAAGATAGATCATGTATAAACAATAAGCCCCACAATAAGATTCATCATTTTGTTGTATTCTCTCATTAGACCCTATATCAACATATTCTTCTAGGAATAATGGTGGAGTTTCTACACCAAAACTATCAAAGTAATATGTTGGACCACCTTTTCTTCTTATGACTAAAACCCAATGTGTACCTTCAGTTGGATGTAGATTTACAATAATGTTAGAGTTAGGTTCACTCACCATTTCTGGTTTATCGTCTCTCATTACAACAAAGTTAGGATGAGCTTTTTTATATAATAAATTTATTATATAAAAATGGAAACAGGTAGTGCAGTTTTTATTTTTATTATTATTATTGGAATTTGTTATATAAAATATGATTCAATACCAAGTAAATATACAAAACTAGAAAAAAGTTTTGGTGGATTTATGAATAGGAGTCTAGTTAGATTTGAATATGAAAAGTCACCATTACATACGATTGTTTATGGTGGAACTGGAACGGGTAAAACATATTTTATTAGACAATACTTAAAGTTATACTTAGACCATGATCAAGTTCAAGATCAAGTTCAAGATCAAGATCAAGTTCAAGATCAAGTTCAAGATCAAGTTCAAGATCAAGTTCAAGATCAAGTTCAAGATCAAGATCAAGTTCAAGACCAAAGGTCCATAGTTATAGTTTGTAAAGATGACAGAGACTGGAGTCTAATAAATTCTATACTGGGTTTAATTAATGTGATATAAATATGATCAGAAAAAATAATATGCATAATTTTCAAAATTGTGTAATAGTACTTGATGATATGGGTGATAGGCTAAATAAGGATATAGGTTATTATTTTACTGGAGGTAGACATTATAATATTCAAATGATTGTAATGTGTCATAAACCAGCTCAAATAATACAGCAAGAATGAGTTGTGATACTATTTATTTAACAACTTATAATGGACCTGACCTATTGAAAAACTTTAATGAGATATATAAATATGAACATGACTTCAATAAAATAATTATTGAATTTAATAGTAACTATTATAATTATACAGATGGAATGTCAGATGAACTTCGTTATGGTATAATTAAATATAATAAAAAAAGGAAAATACTTTTATTGTTATTAGTAGAAATAGAACAATGATATATGATTCAAGAGTTGGTTTCCTTGATTTAAAAACTCTTAGATTAAAAGATGATTTAGAAAGAGAAGATATAAATAAACTTATAGCATATATGAAACCACTAATGATTAACGCAACAGATAGAAATGTTATTAATCATGATAATTATCAGTTTTATTTTAATAAACTTCTTAATTTAAATAATATTAAAATACAGAATGATTTTCTAACTAAAGAAATGATTTTGGGAAAGGGTATGAAAATTTTATCAAATATTGGTGGAATTATAGGCGCAGGTTTAATTATATTTAATAATTTTTATCCTGATTCAATATCAAGAAATGCTGGGAGTGTAGCAATGGGAGCAAGCACAATGTTGAGTAGAGTAAATACATTAGTTAATGTTGGATATGGAGAAGAGTTGGAAGGTGAAACACGAAAAACTGTGAAGCAGGTTCCCTGATACAAGAAGAATATATAGATCTACGAAGCAGTTTCACTGATCAATGTAACTGTGAATTCGTCAATGAAGAGATGGGAATTTTGAATAGAAAGGGAGGAAGGTTTTTAAACAAACTATATATAAATAATGAAGAATTTAGAGAAGAGATTATAAATTTTGTTAAAGATAAAAAAGAATTAGACCTTGATTTGATTTTAGTTAAGAGATGTAAAACTAATACACTCAATACTTTAGGAAATAAATATTTAACAGAGTGTATCACATCTAAAGATAATACTAAAGATTTAATTGAAATCATGGCTAAATTTTACCCTGTGAAGGATTAGGTAAATATTAAAGTTTACCCTATTATAAATGCTTTTACAGTGTTTAGAGTGTAACTATAATTGTGGAAACATTGCTGTTTTAAAATATCATTATGAATCATGTCATAAAGATAAAACTGATAAATGTATTTGTGGGAAAATAATAGTAAGTGGTATTTGTGCTAATGACTTTTCTCCATGGGGTTGTTCTTTAAAAAATGAATCTAGTTCTATTTCTAGTTCTAGTTCTAACCCTAGTTCTAATTCTAATTCTAGTTCTAACCCTAGTTCTAGTTCTAACCCTAATTCTAACTCTAGTTCTGGTTCTGGTTCTATCTATGACTATAACTCTAACTCAGATCCTAACCCCAACCCTAACCCTAACCTTAACCCAAGCTCAGAAGTATTAACTAGATGTTGTAATAAGTGTAATTATATAAAACCACTAAATAATTTTGATGAGGGTAAGTATACATGTAGAAGTTGTACTTCAGCTAAAGTTAATTGTCCATATTGTACTTCAATTGTGAGATATGATGGGATACGGGCTCATGTAAAGAAACATCCAGATATAGAATTGACTAGAGGATTTAGTAGAAATATAACTGATCGGTGTAACCGCTTCGCGGATAAAACAATTAATCCTAGTTGGCAAAGTCCTAGAGCTGTAAATCCTTTGATTATTAACCAAACAGAGGAAAGTTGTTCATGTAAATACTATAATTTTGTATCATTTCTTATTAATAATGGAATAAATATAGAAAAAATAAAAGAAAATATAAATTTATTGAAAAGTATAGATAATTTGAAATAAAAAGTATAAAAAAATATAAAAATATCAAAAAAGAGAGATTCACTCTTTAAGAGCGAAAAAGAGCGATCTTTTCTACTGGGGATCACTCCGAATAAGAGTGAATCACTCTTAAAGAGTGAAATGTAAATTTTGCTTTGATTTTTTGATTTTTTGTTTTTATTTTTGATTTTAATTGATTTTTTTATTGAATTTAGAGCTAATATATAGTAGTGGATAAAACAAGAATTCAACAAACAGTAAAATTTGGCCCGATTCGATATGCGCGATTAGCGTTAGGAGAAAGGGACAAATTTTACTGGTGGTTGGAATCCTTGTTTTATCCACAACTGTGGTTGTTTTGCAAGATCTTATAAGGACTTGTAAGATAATTATTCCTGTAATCAGTCATACTAAAAATTAACTAATTAAGTCCGTAGACTGACTGAGCATGTCTTAGCGAAGTGGCACTTTGAAAAAAATTATGACTTGTGGAGTAATATTGCGGTTCCATGTTGGTATATGAGATAATAAACCAAAAATAAAGTTACCGTTATTTAGAAAATCGTTTTTAGATAAACGCAAAGATCAATAATGCTACAAAGGCACGAAAACTAATTTCTAAATTTAATAATTTATAAATTGTAAAAAAATGTTTCCTCTTCAATTTAAATCAACATACAGAAGCACACAAACGCGCACACACGCGCACGCACGCAAACACACACACACACACACACACACATATATATATATATATATATACATATATATATATATATATATATATATATATATATATATATATATATATATTTATATATATATGAAAACACCAGAGATGTAAAGCAATTGAAGAAAAAAAATAAATATCATTAAAACACTACTATATTCTGAAATCATTCAATCAACGTTTTAAAAAAGAAACGCTCAGAAACCTAGAAGTTATGTGGTGAGTAAACCAATGGACGCCATGATAATAATACTAACAGGCGGAAGAATTATAGAAATTACTGTGAATGTTGGGAATAAAGGTTTTTAAGCATAAAACCTCTAAGCTACAATATATTTAACCGGTTTCAGAAAAAACGCACTGAAAAAAACCACCCAAAATTAAATAGGAAGACTACCCCACGGAAGGAACCCCCCCCCCCCCCCACTTGACTAACAAAGAGGTAACATCAATCAAAGTCCTTTATTATTGTGTCGGGGTGTGACAAACTATCTTTTAAGTTTTCCCAAAATGCCTCATATGTGTCCTGTTTTTTGTCATATATGCATGGCACTGTTATTCCATTGTTGAGGCAATGCACAGTAAAAATCTGATAGAAGTAGTCGGGAGAGCTTTTGAAAATTTCAGCAACAAACCATTCTTTGTTGTCACTGACCAATTGCAAATTGTATTCTGTTTCAAAGACCGGAAACCCTTTTTATTTTTTCCAGCCGCTAATTTTTTTATTCCTCAGAAAAGAAGTCATCGCTTGTCTTCGTAGTTAGGTATTTCTCGGAGATTTCAAAGGCGTCGCTCTTAGGAATTGGTCTAGGATTTATAAGATCCTCTTTCAAGCATTGAATCTGCTATTTTTTCTGCTCTGCCTATTCAGGCGTGACTGAAAATCAGCGCATCGATACAATCCAAATTTTTGGAGTCTCACAAAATCAATGGAGGAGAATAAGAACTCCGGTTAGCTGTTGCTCTGAAAGGTCTTTAAGGTAAAATTGACTTGTTATTATCTAGTTAGTTTGGCCTCCCTTTCATGTCAATTCATTTATCATTCTCATTTTAGATATAAAAAGCGAGCGTAGAAAGTCATTGAATTTAGTCCATATCTATGATTGAATTAATAATTCATTCATATTGAGGTTACTCACTAACTAACGCTCGGAATTTCAGCTGACTTGTGGAAGTAACCAAAAAGTCAACCTTTGACTTCTTACAGCATGATCAGATGGTTAAAATTAAAACTGTGGCAAAAGAAACCAACAGAAACTAACGAGATGGGTGCTGAAATACAATCCAGAATGAATCAATTCAGGAAATATAAACATTCATAGCGTAAACGCAGTCTTTGATGGTCAAAAATGGATATGAATCAACATACTCGAAAAACCAAAAAATAAAGTTGAAAAAATTCTGGAAAACCACTGCCGGTAAAATTTTCACAACCAGTTACAGCTTGTAGTTTAATGCCAGTATAATAAGTTTAATGCAAGCCAATGTATCAAAAATGAGCAAAAATGATAAAATTTTGCTAAAAATCAAGTGAAATACGAGATAACTTCTTGCCCTCTTTCCGCTATGAGACAAACTGAAAAACATCGCGATGCAAACAGGGTTAGTTATTTTTGTTGATTGGTTTTTCCGATGCGAATGGCTTCTCACTATCTCACTAGTCAAAACGGTGAGCAACTTACAACTTAACAAATTTTAACATTTCATATGAATTTGATTATCTTTAATGAGAGAATGAAACTCTAGCTGAAAATTTGAACGTCAGCACAAGTCTGGATTAAGCCCAAGTTAACGAAGGCAAAACATGAATAACTAATTTTTCCGACCTTACAACAAATTTTAGTGTTTATTATGATAATCAGTAATGATCACTTGCCTAGGTAGAGACAAAATGAACTAAATTTTAAAAAAACCATAAATTCGGCTGACTTTGAAAATGACGAAGTAGTTAAATCACCAATATGTCATATCCATGTAATATTTCACTCCCTCTAAAAAATGTTTAGAGGATTGTAAAGTTAAATAAAATTGGAAAATTAGTAATTTTTCACTGGTTTTTTTAATATATGCAGTATTATATAGTATTTGAGATTAGATTATTTAAAATTAATTGTTTAATACAGTTAAAATTTTTATTTTATTCGTAGCTATCGTTACTGCATTGCTTACTGACATTTCGGTCGGTATTTTGGGTGTAAGGTTGCACAAATACCCTTGATGGGATTTTGCGACGAAAACTGTCCAATAAATGTCGATTTTGTATCGTTTATCAAATAGTTAAAGCCTTCAAAAGACTGAGTGTCTTCATTAATTGTACGTGGTATTTTGGGTCACTTATGATTGAGTTTTTTTCAGTCTTATGTGATTGTTTGCTCCGCCTAAGTGTTGATGAATTGTCAGTGTGACTTGAACAGTCGCATAAGGCTTTCGCAGCACGTTTAGTTTGGCGAACATATCAGGGAAGTTTGCGATGCGGTTGACGAGCTTGGTCCGTTATCTTTGTTTAATTTACGGCGCGTTTGTTGAATTGGAAAAGGGTCATACACACTAAATTAAGTTAAGGTAATTTTACCTTAAAAAACATCCTCACTCACCTTAACTGGGAAAATAGATTTGCCTTTCCTTAATTCACTTTAACTAACCCGAACTTTACCTGAAATTCACATGAAAAGTTAAGGTCTCACTACTTTAAAAAAAACCTTAACTTTTACTCTAACTTCCCTTAAAGTTACCTTAAATAATTACCTTAAAATTACCTTAAATAATTACCTTAAAATTACCTTAAAAAATCCCTTAACTTTGCCTGAACTAAACTTAACGTTAACTTTATTTAGTGTGTAGCTTGTATCAATATCACTGTGCCGTTGTCACTTCTTGGTCATTCTTCTAGTTTGTTTGTCTATTGTTTGTATTTGTTTGTTCTAGATTGTTTTGTCTGCTTGTAGCTTCTTTAGAAGATCTTTTTTATTTAAAGCAATCTGCAGCTGTAACGTTTTCTCAGTTGTTTTTTGATGGACATCTCAGTGAATAATAAGCAAGCTCGGTTTTTTGCTACTCGCGGTTTCCAAATTTATCAATAGCCAAATTTTAACTTTAACATCCTTCCAATGCGGTTCCTTGATTATGATCATTGTTGGACTTGTTTTGCACACTGTACTACCGGGCAGTACTTCTTGTAGTCCCTTAAGATGATTTCCTCGTCTTTTACTGGGGTTTAAATTTCGGGTTAGATTCAAATATACATTGCATTCAGAATGGGGAATCGCTCGAGGTGCATATTCAGACCAGAGAACTCCTGGTTGATCCTCTTGTTGTTTTCTCTCCGTTAGTTGCTTTGTTAGTTGCAATGCACATGACCTTCTGAAATTCAACATCACTACACTTAAATGTGTCCGCTCACCGTCCGTCTGTCAACTAATTTTGTCCAGTAACAGTGTCGTCACTTAAACAATGATGGTTTTGCCTTTGTAACTTTAAATTTTTGCTATCGGCCGTTTTTAAAATATTTTACATCGGATGACGTTGACGTGATCTTTCATTTTGGGAGTTAATTGGAGTTACATATCCTGTTTCCTTTTTACATAGTCTCAATTGATATGCAACTGCACGTTTTGCATGGTTAAGAATAAAGATAAAGTTGACTTTGAGTTGAATTTTCATGCATCACACTAGGCGTTTGATAATCTGTATTATTCTCGACTAGTCCAATTGCTATATGGTCATCAGCAAGAGCGTAGATTAGTACGATGTTGTTGTTTTTACAAAAGTTTTTGGGGTTTTCTCCAGTCAGACACTTTGCTTGATCTACTCATATCGATATTGGGACTCCTTGAATACAAATATATGATATTAGAAACTTTTAGACATTGGGAGCAGATGCAACATTAAAAAGTTCATCAGTGGGGTACTTTAAATATCTGTCTATTGATATCAGGAAATATTGTTCAATTCTTTTGTCATTAAAAATGAAAAACACCAAAATCAACCTATTTCCTCATTAGGTTCTGTACATTTTAATAATGGTGACCATTTGCTGTGCGAAATGACACTTTTTGAATTGTTATCGATTTGTGTGCACGCTTTGAATTCACTATTTTTAGCCAGTATGTCGCGATGGATATCAGGCCAAATTCACTTTTGGGAAAGACTTTAGGATCGCAAAACTCCCTGGATGAGTAGAGTGCATGTCTTCTAGGGCAGCGTTATTAATTGCTTTACAATCTAATTCAGGAAATATCAACTTGCATAACGTAAACGCGATGAAAGTTGATAGAGTGATTGAGTGAGTTTGTGGGTGACTGATTCTTTGAAATATTGAGTTAGTGAGTGAGTGAGTGAGATAGTGAATAAGTGAGTGAGGAAGTAAGTGAGTGAGTGATTGAGTGACTGAGTGAGTTAGTGAGTGAGTGACTGAGTGCGTTAGCGAGTGAGTTAGTGATTGAGTGACTGAGTGGTAAAAATGATCAAGAAGAATCAATTGAACAGAATTGCTGCTAATGTTGGTGTTTTTCTGAGCGAAGCTTTTCTTTATGGTAAACGAAAAAATGAGTTTTTCTATTTTTGATTTTTCCTGCAAAAGCTGACAAAAATTTGTATATTTGTAACTTCTGTTTTTGCGGCAACTTTTTACGTAGTGAAACCGAGGCAAGTTTATCGGAATTTTTTCAAGAAGTCAGTTAATTTTACCATTTACTCTAAAGATTCAGCAAAATTGTATGGTATTTGATGAAACCAACCTACAAATATGCATACCACGCTACTGTGTGTGTACGTGTGTGTGTGTGTGTGTGCGTGTGTGTGTGTGAGCGTGTGTGTGTGTGTGTGTGTGTGTGTGTGTGTGTGTGTGTGTGTGTGTGTGTGAAGAAAGAGAGTGGGTATAATCTTTAAATTGCTAATCCACCAAACAGAGTGGAATCACAAATTGGATCGGGATTTTAGATTGTGATAGAAAACTCTCATTTTAGATATAGACGAATGTGAAGATGCTTCTAAATGTGGTGGGGCAGATATGGGAGAGTGCAACAATGAGGAAGGTTCATATTCTTGCACGTGCAAGCCAGGGGCAGAACCTGACTCCGATTTTGTCACATGTGAAGGTGAGAAACAAACCTGAAAAGGGTTATTTTCCGTAATTTCTCTCTGTTGAAATATAAACCCAATTGCCTCGATATATTTCCCGTTGAGAGCTGGTGGATAAATTTGCATCAAGTTCTAGTTGCTTCTAAAAAGACCAGAGGAAATAACCAAACCACTTTCATTTGAAAAAAACCGTCAAATAAGAAGATGCCTCCCCTCTTGAGCGGTAGTCGGTCAACTGGGGCCGTCAGTAAACTCCTATCGCCGACTACCATCATAATGCAAAGTAAAGTTACTACAATAGCGGATTGAGTAAAAAAAAACATTGCAAGCAGAAACACAATGATAATAAGATTTAGAACCAGTATTTGAACATACTTGTTGACGAGTTTAACACAACTTCCTTCCAGCACAACGGTTTAAATTGATAATTCGACTGCAGGACGCCTGCACAATGAGTTCGCGTTACGAAGCCAGAATTTGTAGCTACGCAGCATCGCAAAGCTGAATCGTGTCTGTAGAGAACATGAAATTGAGTATAGTTAGTTATAAGCGGCGAAAGTGTGTGTATGTAGGCTCTTTAGAAAGCTCGCAATTAGGACAATCTAATTAAGATAATAACACCAAAGCTAAATTGAACAAATTTAAGTACTCTCTTGAAAGCAAACACATGGTGCCCCAAATTCTCATTAAAACAAATATGCACACAAGTAAGCAAAGTTACAAACCGGATAAAGGCATAACCAATTGGTTGAGGTTTAGTGATAAAAGACTGTCAAAACAGATTGACGAGACAAATAGGAGACCTGATTAAACTGAGGTGTATACATAAACAAAATAGCATACTTCGGGAGTTAAAATGGCAAGAACTAAAAATACAAAGAAAGTCCTAAAAGGGATGAAATTTTCTCCATACAGGGGAAATCGGGGTCAAACGTCCCCTGAAACTGACTCCGCGCCACCTCCTTCTCCCACAGCCTCACTTTTCGAGCCGGGAACATCTGTGGTACAGGCGGCAACTGGTGGGGCGCTAAAAGATAACGAGAAGAAACAAATAAAAGATATTAAATTACAAAAGAAAAAGAAGGTAAAGAAAGTCAATCAGCGCATGGCGGCAACGGGGGGGGGGATTGACTTGGCCGAGTTGGATAAAAAGGACCCCGAAATGGCCTCTGCAGTGCGCTTGATGGTTGAACAAGAAGAAAAAGATGAGGAGGAGTTAAAAAAAGGAAGCAAAACTGGACTTAAGTTAATAAATAAGTAGTATACTGGACGTAATAAATAAGTTGTATGTACAATAAGTATTAACTTACCTTTTATGCCTTTGTTTCTTGTCGCAGCGGTATATTAGCAGACAATGCGGTGTACCCTCCACTAATTGGAATTTAAGAAATATTCCGCCTCGAATTAATCCCTTGTGAGTCCCAGTTAGACTGAGATAGTAAGGTTGTTCATCGTAGCCAGAGTCATAATATACATAAATATTAATACGGAAGCGTCGAGCAAATAGTCTGAGGTCTGTTGTATTGATATATTCGACGTCCTCGATCCCTTTAGATAGAATTACTTTGCCGGGTCTGTCGTAAAGGTGCTTATCGGACCCAGTGCGTAGTTTGACAAATAATTTTTCAAATTTACCCGCCTGCGTGCGGTTTCCCGTAATAATGGTCGACAGACAGGCACTAACACAATTGTATTTAGGATGAGCAACGTCTAATGCAATAGGCTCGTATTGCGAGGTGTCGAATTCAGGGCAACTAAAAAGAATTGGACGTCGTAATATACGAAATATTTGTACGAAAAAATGATTTTCTTACCTTTTAAACAATTCATAACAGTATCTTCTCTTCTTCTCTAGACCCATCTCGCGACATACTCGGTCGAGGACTTCCTTTGAAATAAAATTCATCTGTCCTCTAGTGTGGCGATAGATGGCATTATCATTGCAAGTAGAACAATCGCGTATAACCGTTTCGCACCATACTTTAAGATGCATAACACTAAATTTTTGACTAACTAACGGCATTAATTTGTATCTGGGGAGGTGGCCATTAGAACTGTGCATCTGAGATATCTTCGTACGAGCATTTGAACGATGTAGTACCTGAATATCGGACCCAACCAAGTATAAATGACCATTTTTTGTATAAAATTTTCGGCTTCGGCGGCGAATGCTGTTTTTCTCGACCCAATGACAATTCCTGGGGTAAACCCCTGAACGCAAGTAAAGGATAATCTCGAAGTATGTACGACTGTCCATTTCGATAGAGGATAGATTTAAGAACTTGTAGTAAGAACGATAATCTGAAGACTGAAGCTTAGTTGCGAAAATGTTTGCTTAAAGCAAATAAAACGCTCAATTATTCACTTAATGAAAATACCACCAAGCCGATGTTTCCCGCCCCCCCCCCCATGGAGGTTATATTAAGCGGACGTTTACCAAATTTTAATGGCATGTACACTCAATGGTCCTCTCAGGCTGGTATACCTTTCGGGCCAATCCGACCCCCTAACTCCGAGCTATTAACACCGGAAGTGGCGTGATTTGAAGGTTTTCGATATTTTGAGCGAAAAAATGACTCTTCGAGTATGATTAACGGGGAACTAAGGGTTGCAATGGGTATTAAGTCCAGAGTAATGTAGCACATGATCATGGGAAGGGTTTAGGAAGTTGTGGGAGAAATTTATTAGCATTTTGAAGTAAGAATAGGCAGTTTTCACTAAATATAGTTAACACTGAAATTGAAATAGTAATTTCTTTAAAAGTTGAAGTCGGATTGACCTGAAATTTGGGAGATAGACTAATTTGGGTACGGGGAATCCGATTTTGAGGTCGGATTTGACCCCACACCGACCTGCACGGAACTAGCGCACGCCCGTGCTGCGGAACCTAAAATTTGAATTGCTCGTGGAGTATTGGTAGTAGCCCTATGATTTTTGGAGGGTTAGTGTATCTTTACAAGGGCTTTCGATTGGTGATATTTTCATTCCCAAATTCCGACCGGAAGTCGGTGCTTCGGGACGACCCGAGTGCCGAAAACCGGAAATTGGCCTTTTTGAGCGGCCGAATGACTTTGAAATGGTATTAATATGATAACCTGAGACAGTTAGTGACAAAAAATAACCACCCAGGTCAATTTTGACGAACTCGGATTTTTCGGGTTTCGGCACCCACGAATCGTTAAAAATTTTCAAATTGCAAACGACTCGCAACGGCTGATCCGTTGGTCATGAAACTTGGCAGGCAAGTTGGTGGCAACCTATAGTTACTAGAAAACTTTAGCCGAAGACGTTTTGACCACTAGTTCGCAAGTTATTAAGTTTCGAAATTTGTGGGTCATCCGGGAGGTCGATGAAAAGTGTGCGTGGTCAATGCTCGTGTTCTATTAAAAGTTAGGTGATAAAAATTGGTGAGTAGGTGTTACTATGGTCGGACTTTCCGCGCCAATAATTATTTTTACCAAAGTGACCCTTCATCCTTGACTATTGACCCCTAATTGACCTCTAGAGGTCAAATTTTTGGGTTTTTGGGAAACTTTGGTTTCTGACTAATTTTTGTATGGGGAATTGCACAGAATGCTGCGAAAAGCATACCAAGCCATTATTTTAGCTTTAGCGAGCATGAATTAGCGGTATATTTACACATGGAGACCAATAGTCTTTGGATAACAAAAGCGACGAAATTGACTTGGCGCCAAAATTGTGTGCGCAAATAATAGCGATAAGGACCGCGGACTTTGACGTTAATCTGTTTGTTTAGTGAGGAGAACCCCTCCTGCGGATGTATCAATCAGTCAAAATGACTTACGGTGTTTACTTAAGTTCTAAAAGTGTATTTAATTAAGATAAGATAAAGTTAGGCAAATAGAAAAAGTTGCAATCAGCTTATCGTGTATAAGTTGAGAGAGAGAGAGAAAATACTGAGCTAGTGAGCAGTTGGTTTAGTGGGACTAAACTTAAAACAGTCAGTAAAGTTGCAAGACCAGTTAGGAAACTGTGAGCAACTTGGTTAATTAAATTTCGAGTGAATCACGATAAAATTTTGAACTTTTAGAAGATTTTGCAGTTGAATTTGTCTCAAGTTGTTAGTTGATTGAGAGTTGCATCTATTTACTGTGGATTCTACATTTGTGCTGGTGTTCTCTATTCAATTTAACGTCTTTTGGGACAAAGCACTTTTAACAGCCTGCAAGAGTGGACGAGGGGAAAAACTCAGAAAAGAGACAAGGTAGCGTTTGCTTCATCATTTTCTTTTAAACCTTCGGCGTTAGTTTAAATTAAATTTGTTCGATCTTCTGGGCGACAGATCCCCCTCACTGTTGGCCTAGTTAGAAATTCAGAAGACGACAGTGGCGCTCCTGGGTGGGCATCGCTCCTTGTAACTTTCTGTAATATTATTTTTTTTTTATTTTTTATCCACTAAGTCGTGAAGTTTTCCGAATTGAGCGAAAACGGAGACGATCTACCTAACGACCCTCTCGCATTGGCCAGAGGCGACGAAGACGCGGATGACGATGCTCCAGACAATGGCCGCAGGGTTTTTGGACCGGGCACGCTGAGGCTGGATCGATACCCTTCGAAAAAACACTCGACGTGGATCCAGTGGAAGCAGCACTTTCTCTGGCTAGCTGACACCAATGGTTGGGACGATATCACAGCGATTCGTTCCCTTCCAACTTGTTTAACATCGTGGGCGCTTGACGAGTTCACCGCCATGACTGCCAGGTTTACGAGACAAGTGGGAAGGAATTTTGCCGCCAACACTGGCGAGGGCTTTTGAGTACTTGGACCCAAGAATGTCGCCTTACAGAGATCAACGTACGGCCAGAGCTGAGTTCAAGGCACTCATGCAAGGTGACAAAGAGGAAACGCGTGAGTTTTCAAGAAGAGTAAGGGCATTGGGTGATATCGCACATACACACACGAACGCTTTGTCCCGAGATGACATGAACAGAGAACAATTTATTGATGGTTTGTTCGACTCCGATATTTATGAATTGCTTCTTCGAGAGGATCCACAGACATTCGACGGAGCTGTAAACAGAGCGCTTAGTCTTGAAGCCATTACAAAAAGTTAACGATTTCGACAGCGGAAAAGAATATCGGCAATAAGGACTATGGCAGAGGCAACTTCGTCTCCTCCGGTGGTAGCTCAACCTTTGCCTTCACAAACGTCAAGAGGTGTTCAGGGCACCTCAATTGCACAAATGCCTCTGACCAATGATGTGCTTGGGACAAAAATAGACAAACTTGTTGACAGTCAGGAAAAGTTTATGTCAAATATATCTTCGATGATGAGTAAGTTTGTCTCGTCTGTCATACCGGGACCCCCCGCAGAGCAAGCTCATGCACCTCAGTACACTGGAAAGCAGTTGTTCAATCCGTACCCTCCAGATAGTCGATACGGACAGGGATTTGCGTCAGCTTCTCGACCGCAGGGACAATACAACCCTGGCCTACAACGACGACAAGGTGGTACAGGCTGCTTCCATTGTGGAAGTTCGGATCACTTCAAGAGAGAGTGTCCGCTACTTGCCAATAGTCCTTTAAACTAGAAAGGGCCGGGCCCACCGGGGAATTCCGGAGGGAAGGGTTTATCCCGGCCGAATACAAAAATAAACCCCAAACGGCGGTTGCCACCAATAACGAAGGAGCTCAGTCCAATCAGTTAAGGATGTATCATCAGTTGGACGAGCCCCTGGTTACGAAAACATCCACAACAGACCAAATGCGTGAGTTGCCTGAGCAAGGAAAAGAACCATACAGCATTCTAGTTTCGGGCGAGTTGAATGACACGAAGTTAGCCTTTCTCATCGATACGGGAGCAAACACGAACATAATCAGTTACGATACCTTGTTTTCCTTGGACATTCCGGTTAAAATGGAAAAGTATGCTGGTAGACTGGAAACTGCAGACGGTAAACGAGTTGATGTTATCGGCAGAGCCAAATTGCATCTACGTTTGGGCGAAATCGACACTGATATTGAAGCTCTAGTCATGTATGATCTCGACAACCACATGATTCTGGGTCTTGAGACTTTAAAGGGGCACCGTTGCATTATCGACTTGGATACTGATCAGCTTTGGACAGGTCAGAAAGAGGGATCAACAGTGCCAATACGAATTGAAGGACCGAAAAGGTTGGCAACTTTTATTGAGGCAGTTCCTCATGACCGTCAAATGACTGTGCATGCTAAAGAAGCTTCTAATGGCTCAAAAATTGACCCCAACCGATTTGATCGCATTGCCAAGACTGCTGAAACACATATTGATGTTCATTTAAAGAATGATTTGAAACCGACGTCTCAACTTGAAGACGACGTCCAAAAAATTCTTGAATTATCGGCACCTGGTGTGACAGGCAATGACTTGAATGATTTGAGAGCCTTAGTGGGGGAATTCCGTGATGTTTTTGCCTTGACCAACGACGAGTTAGGCTGCACCAATGTTGTGGAACACAGGATTGAGACTGGTGACAGCCCTCCAATAAAAATTCCTCCCAGAAGAGCGGGTTTACCTAAAGTAGAGATTATCAGGGAAGAAGTTAATGCAATGTTGGACCAAGGGATTATTCGGCCGTCCCAAAGCCCTTATAGTTTTCCAGTAGTACTTATAAAGAAGAAGGACGGAAGTGTGCGGGTTTGTATTGACTACAGAAAATTAAATGACGTAACAATCAAAGATGCTTTCCCAATTCCTAAGATCGACCAGTCGTTCGATGCACTGAAGGAAGCAAAAGTGTTTTCGTCAATGGACTTGGCAAGTGGATATTGGCAGATTCCTGTGGCCCCTGAGCATTGTCACAAAACATCTTTCGTGACACCGGATGGAGGTCTTTATGAATACGTTCGAATGCCTTTTGGATTGTCAATTGCACCTGGTACGTTCCAACGATTGATGAATGAGGTTTTTCGAGACTACCTCTACAAATTTATTCTCATCTTCCTAGACGACGTCCTGGCTTATAGTACTAATAAAGTTGATCACTTGGAACATTTGCTAACTATTTTTCAAACACTGCGAGCGCTGAACTTGAAGTTGAAGCCCAAGAAGTGTAAATTATTTCAACGAGAAGTTGTATATCTTAGTCATATTATTGGCAACGGAGGAGCAAAACCGGACCCCGATAAAGTTTCGGCGGTAAAGCATTGGCCAGTACCAAAGACGGTGAAACAGATTCGGTCTTTCGTTGGCTTCTGCAATTACTATCGACGCTTTGTGAGAGATTTTGCCCAGATTGCAAGGCCACTCATGGATCTCACAAAGAAAGATGCTCGTTTCGAGTGGAATTCCGACTGCCAATTATCATTTGGTAGACTTCGAGTCGAACTTGCTACCGCGCCGGTGATGCAGTTTCCTCGTTTTGATTGCCCCTTCATCATTGATACAGATGCCAGCAAAGTAAGCTTAGGAGCAGTGATTTCTAATGTTGTCGATGGTGTGGAACGGCCAATTGTCTACTCCTCACAGTAGGGTCCTCACAAAAACGGAAATGATGTACTCCACAACCAAACGCGAGGCACTTGCAGTGATACAGGCATTGAAATGGTATAAGAACTACATATGGGGACTACCGTTCATCATTCGAACCGATCATGCTAGCCTTCGATGGCTCTTCAGGCAGGACAATGACGATGATGCAACAGGAATGACGTTCCGAATGTGTTTGTTCTTACAGGAGTATAATTTCCAAGTAGTCCATCGAGCTGGATCGAAACATGCCAACGCAGACGGGCTCACAAGACGAACAGAGGAGAGTCCTGAGTGGGAACCCGGAGAAAGAGAAGAGATGACCGGAAATTGTCCCGAGGCTGTGGATATAGACACAGCAATTTCCAAGGCCACTGATCATCTACGGCTTACAGTTCAGGGTCAGTATGACGAAACAGCGGATCTAGAAGATGACCAACTGCTAGAAAACGATGAAGAACAAGTTTCAATAACTTGGACTCGTGGTGAATTGGACGTGAGGTCGATGCAAGAAAAAGATGAGGCGATCAGCCGCATTCTCTTTTGGGCAACTGTAGATGAGAACAAAAACTGTCTAAACTTTGGAACAAACCTGATAACCAAAGATGAAGCTGCCCAATACGGGCGAGAGGTAATGGCACTATGGGGAAGATGGAATGAACTGTCAATTAAGAATGGAATACTATATCGTAAGTGGTTTAAGAACGAGAGTGGTTCCTCGGAGGAGCCAGTCCTACAACTGATTGTTCCAGCAAGTGGCCGTAAAGAGATATTAGAACAACTACATGACTCTCCCGTTAGTGGAGGTCATTTTGCGTTCGAAAAAACACTCAACCGTGTGAGACAAAGGTTCTGGTGGCCGTCAATGAGATTGGATATAGAAAAACGGTTATTGTGGTGTCTTCCCTGCGCTGCAAGGACAACCGCGGGCCGGAAAAGTGTTGCCGGCCTCCAGCCATTCAAAGTTGGAATTCGATTTCATAAGGTAGCGGCCGATATTTTGGGACCAGTAACAATGGCCAAAGCTTCGAAAGCAAAACATTTTCTAGTGATAACTGACATGTTTACAAAGTTCGTTTTAAGCACACCTCTCGTAGGTACAGAGTCGGAAGATGTCGCCCGAGCAATTGTTGAGAAGTGGGTCTTAAAATTCGGAGTACCAGATGTTTTGCACACAGATCAAGGAAAGAACTTTGGTAGTCAGCTAATCCTCGACATGTGCAAACTACTGAAGATAGACAAAACACGTACGTCTCCGTATCACCCTCAGGGAAACGGCCAAGTTGAAAGGCACAATAGAATTTTGGCGGATGTCATATCCAAGTATTGCGCAGATAATCCTTGGACCTGGGACGAGATTTTACCCTACGTAGATTTCGTTTACAACACAACCGTTCATAGGACCACACAAGCCACGCCGTTTAGTCTAGTGTTTGGACAGGAGTGTCAGTATCCAATTGATTTGTTTTACCCAAAACCCCATGATGAAGAGCGCAGCCACGGAGAATTTATCGAGTGGCTCGAGGCACAGTTTCGTGAAGCTCATGCTAACGCCAGGGAGCAATTAGGAGTAAACCAGCAGAGACAGAAGGACCTTTACTTCAAAAAAGTTTATGGCGAACCTTACGAAGTTGGTGCAAAAGTTTGGCTTTACTCGAAGCAAAAGGCCAAATCAAAAAAGTTCTTTGTTCCCTACGAAGGCCCTTACATTATCCAGGAAAGAACTTCAGAAGTCAACTACCTGATTTACAAAGAAGGAAGACCGAGAAAAACGAGGATAGTTCATTTCAATTTGCTGAAACCATATAATGAGGAGCGAAGAGTTGACGCAAGTGGCAGGAACAAGCGACCTACAGCTTTTCGTTCGCAGGATTTCTTTAATCAATTCCCTGATGATCAAGTGGAAGATGATGATGATGTGGAGGTCATGAGGAATACCGAAAGCACGCTCCATGAGAGGCAACAACGCAGACGTAATATTGCTGCGGCACATGTCCGATCACGTGATGCGAGATCAAACGAGCTCTCCGTCCCGCTAGTTGAAGCCGAACAAGGCTCTAACCCCTGCAATGTGGCGGAGATTGTAGACGTGTTAGCTGATACAAACATTGGCCAAGCTAGTGATCTAACAAAAGCCAACCAGAGCAACGAGGAAAGTTCAACATTTGATAGAAACGACAAAGAACTTGACGTGGAGGAACAACCGGTGATCCAAGCTAATGAAACGCCTGAAATGCTAGAGGAGACTCCTTTGGCGCGCAGGCGGCCTCGGCGAGATATTAAGCCCGTGATCCGACTCGACGAATAGACGTTTTATTTTGATACTTTTTGATAGGTTTTAGTTTTTTTTTGTTGTTACCCCTCCCTGCAAAAATAAAATCAAATCAAAAAAATTAATTACTTTTAGTATATTGGGCAAAATTATTGATCTCGATTAATGAATAAGGTTTTTTGTGGTATTTCGTAGTAAAAAAATAATATTGACATTTATTTAGATACAATCCTTCATAATGGGAGGGGTGGTTGTGTGGAGGGCCATTGCGTTGCTCATTCTGGCGGAAATAGTGCGATCAGAGATCGAAAGAAACACGGCTGGAGCGGTTTTCATTCCTGAAACGCCAGTGATAATTTCAAGTGGACTCGAAGCGACGTGGGTAACCGTACCAATTCCCGGACTACCGGCAATAAATCTGACTCACTTAGACTTGGCTTATCAGGAATTCCAGTTGAATTTGGCAATAAAGTGGAGAGGCTATGATGGAACCATATGTGGTGATCAAGAAACACATGACCGATTGCTGAACAGTACATATGTGACAATGAAAGGCGTGGAATATGAAGTCCAGGAAATTGAAAAGGTTTGGAGGGACATTAAGGACCTCATAGGGACGTTTGTTAATGGAATGACTAATCCCCGTCACGGTCGCGAACGTCGCGGTGCTGGAGCAATTTTTGCCGGGATTGCGGCCGTCTCAGTAGTTTCCTCAATTGTACTTGCTCCCGTACTTAAAGAAGGTTTCTGTCACTATATGTCTTTCTTTGGTTTCTGTGGAAGCAGCAAGGACATCGACCGTTTGGGCAAAGAAACGGAATTCTTGGATGGAGCTATTCGAACAGTTACGTTGGAATCAGGAGAAAGGATTCACTTGCTAGGCCACTCTCTTAACAAGACCCAGGGCCAATTACGGCTGATATCCAAAGACGCAAATGCGAATTTTCACACAATTAGAGTTGCGGTTTCGCAACTAGCAAAAGCTGTATCTTAAGGAGCTTATGGTGACCAAAAATCGGGACAGTGCGAAAAAAGTCATGAGTGGGCATCAACTTTTAAAAAGAGCATTGCCTTCACAACAGGAGTTCGAATTTTCAGCGATCATATGACTGCTATAAGATTGGAGTTAATTGCCTACAAAGTTGCTTTGCACAATTTTGGCTACGTGCTGGACGATGCATTGGGCTCTCTGGCTCAGGGACACATTCCTGCTACATTGATCCCACCGGAAGTTCTGTTGCAGGTCTTAGATGGTCTTCAACTGGACACCCAGAAAGAGGCAATTCCGCGACATGATCTTATGACGTATTATGGGTTTGAACTTGTGGAATCGACAATAGTTACACACAATAGTTTGAACATTCTGCTCAATATTCCGGTTCATCATACGAATGGTTTTCATCGTGTTTACCGCGCAGTACCTATTCCGCAGCCAATAGCTAATGGGTCGACGGCAACCAAGTACAGATTCGATAAAAACTATTTGTTGGTTTCGGAATATAATAATAATTTTGCGGAAGTTACCGAAGGAAAGATGAACTCGCACTGTAGGGGGAGTTCCAGGTTGCTGCTCTGCATGAAACCTTTTCCAATGGCAAAAAGCTCCTCGGCAACATGTCTCTCGAGCCTATTTTTCAACTTACCAACCTCTGCTTTGAGACTTTGTCCTCATGAAGTTGAAATTCTACCCGACGAAGCAGCTGCGGAATACCTGGATGACTCAACTTACCTAATCACGTCCAGCAACGATGATTTCAAATTCATCAACTATACTAGAGTGAAAGACCAATCACAAGGCGAACAGATACCTGGATGCAAGAGTTGTCTGATTAGACCCAGTTGCCATGGAAGGGCTGAAAACCCCACGGGAACGATCGTTCTATACCCGGATTCCAAAACTTGTCAGCATAATTCAAGCAAAGTTGTTATTGTTGAACAGCATCCGCTACTGCAGTCATTGTTTGAAGTTTTGAGAACGGTGGAAAACGAGAAAATAGGAGTCGAAATTCCGGAAACTTTTGTAAACGCTGCCCATGAGGAGATGATAGAGTCTTTTAGACTAAATTTGGTAGACTTACCAGAGGGCACAGTTGACCAAGTGGAATTGGAATTGATTGCCAGGCCTTTTGCGGAACACATTCTTGAAAAACATACGCCGTTCCATTGGAAGGCGTACCACAGTTCACCCCTGCGCATTCTTCTTGGTCTGGTAGCTATAACAATTCTGCTCGTTATACTCTGGCGGATTTGGAAAAAATTGCAGGAACTCAAATTGTGTCCTTGTCAGGAGAGACTGCACGACGAATCGTTTTTCAAACATTTGAGACGAACTATGGTTCCCCCTGTGCGCTACCACCGTAGACACAAAAGAGGTAGTATCGATCGCATCAGCAATGATGAGGTGGTAATCGGTTCGCCGTCCCATAGCTCAACTAGGATGATTTTGGACGACATGGAAGGCAGGCGACGCAGTTGTATTCATATTGGTCAGCTCGAAGGGAGAAAGGACAATGCCGAGACCCTCTAAGGCCTCACCAGGACGTAATTTGTTGCAGAAGGACTTCGGTAGGAAGTGACGTGGATTGGTTGCAGAGAGAGCACGCTGGCCCTCGACACTAATTTTTTTTCTTCTTTAGCAGAAAGGACTCGCGTGAGTACAGACCTTCCTTTTTCTAATTTTAGTAAAGATTGCTGGTGCTAATCGGATGACTTTATATGTCAAATCATTTTTATATTTTAAAAACAAAACTGATGTGCTATTCAGAATCTCTTCTTACCTTATGATGTCCGATCCAACAGTGAAACTGAGGGAAGCTAATTTTTAAATTTCGTTTAACAGTGTACCACTGGGATTTTGAGTGTTTTGACTTTACGGACCCTCAGTTTTGCTTTTGGTTTTATTGTGGCTTAGTCTGTATTTGCCGCGCAGTTTAATTTTCAAACTTATACCCTAATGCTAGATCTTACCCTGTCTTATAATCTAGAAAACTATTAACGTGATTCACTCAAAAAAAACCCATCGATTGAGAAACAAAACAAGTATTAAGGTAAATTAATAAGAGGACATAAAGGGCTACAGTAGAAGATTGCTAAGTCAAGTGAAAGTGTGATAAGAAACAACACTAGGTATAAAAAAAATATATATTTTGAGTCCAGTCAAAGGTTTCTGAAAGTCTGCGAAGCTAACACGCGAGCTTAGGTTTCTCTAACCAATTGAGAACCTGGTGCAAGATAGACCCGTCCTCGTGCACCTCGGCCTCATTCTCTAGAGCCAGTTTGAGTCGTTGAAAGGGGGCTGAGGAATTCCCAAGCGGTAGTTTGGTGTCCTGGCCTTGGAGGATAACCGAAACGTCTAGTAGATAGAATTCTTCTGGATTAGTTGGCACAGGGTTCTTGGAAACCACCTGAACCAGAATACAATCAATGTCCATAGCTGGAAGGAAATCACAGGGTTTGCTGGTTAATCCATGAGGAAGGATGAAAGCCAGAGTCCTGTTGTTGAAGGCGTCCCTGAAATAAATAATGAGCGTTGAGTTATGAAAAAAAAACACAAGTTTTGGATCACCACACAAATTACAGTATATAAGAAAAGAAGATTGATAAAATTTCCTTACATTTTGGGTTTCTGCTAGATGACTGCGTTTGAGAATTGCTGAACGGTTTGATGATTGAGCTGATTTATGGTTAGGCAACGATTGGACGTCCTGATTGAAATAATGGTTATCTTGAGCAAATATAGAATACGGCTTACTTGACAGATGGCGTGATTAATGAGATGTTTAAACAATGGGCAAGAATGAGTGAAGTTCTCTTATCACAAATTAAACATCCATATTTACCTTGAGTAAACAAACTGAGAAACAAGAGAGTTTGTCAAAGAGATAAGATAAGAGCATCCGCACTAGCTGGAGAGAATTCACTAAGACCAAAACAGCAAACCATGAGCAGCCCACGAACGTGGAGTGACAGCGAGGGTGAAGTGAACACTGCGAGCAGAATTGAAGTAAGAGAACGAGATGAGTCGGCTAATGATCTAGATCAAGGGGATCAACAGAACCTAAACACCACAAATGCAAGGCATACTGAAACATCGGTGGAAGGATCCGCTGCGGTGAGGGGATGGGTACCTAGATGGGGCCAACGGCAAATTCCCCCTTGGGCCAGTAGAACCACTGGACAACGAGTGGCGTACTGCGTTGGGAGAAGACGCAACACTCGAGGTGCAAACACGTTTAGGAACATGCACATTGCATACAAGCGCAAGATCGAGCGAGCGTTGGAGCGATGCAGAGCGCGCGAACGATCGCTGCTGGAGGAATTGTCCCTCTTGGAGCGAAGGGAAGTAAGAGTACAAGAATTGGGATTGTCATCAAGCGACAAAGACTAAGTACTGCTTTAAAAAATTTTATTGTCAGAAAACTTATTTGCCGTTTTTCTGTATTAAAAATTTATTTAAGCTCGCAGGTTTTGCCATCATTCGGGAGTATGATGAGAATAGAGGGGGGGAGTGTAGCGAACATGAAATTGAGTATAGTTAGTTATAAGCGGCGAAAGTGTGTGTATGTAGGCTCTTTAGAAAGCTCGCAATTAGGACAATCTAATTAAGATAATAACACCAAAGCTAAATTGAACAAATTTAAGTACTCTCTTGAAAGCAAACACATGGTGCCCCAAATTCTCATTAAAACAAATATGCACACAAGTAAGCAAAGTTACAAACCGGATAAAGGCATAACCAATTGGTTGAGGTTTAGTGATAAAAGACTGTCAAAACAGATTGACGAGACAAATAGGAGACCTGATTAAACTGAGGTGTATACATAAACAAAATAGCATAGTTCGGGAGTTAAAATGGCAAGAACTAAAAATACAAAGAAAGTCCTAAAAGGGATGAAATTTTCTCCATACAGGGGAAATCGGGGTCAAACGTCCCCTGAAACTGACTCCGCGCCACCTCCTTCTCCCCCAGCCTCACTTTTCGAGCCGGGAACATCTATGGTACAGGCGGCAACTGGTGGGGCGCTAAAAGATAACGAGAAGAAACAAATAAAAGATAATAAATTACAAAAGAAAAAGAAGGTAAAGAAAGTCAATCAGCGCATGGCGGCAACGGGGGGGATTGACTTGGCCGAATTGGATAAAAAGGACCCCGAAATGGCCTCTGCAGTGCGCTTGATGGTTGAACAAGAAGAAAAAGATGAGGAGGAGTTAAAAAGAGGAAGCAAAACTTGACTTAAGTTAATAAGTAAGTAGTATACTGGACGTAATAAGTAAGTTGTGTGTATAATAAGTATTAACTTACCTTTTATGCCTTTGTTTCTTGTCGCAGCGGTATATTAGCAGACAATGCGGTGTACCCTCCACTAATTGGAATTTAAGAAATATTCCGCCTCGAATTAATCCCTTGTGAGTCCCAGTTAGACTGAGATAGTAAGGTTGTTCATCGTAGCCAGAGTCATAAAATACATAAATATTAATACGGAAGCGTCGAGCAAATAGTCTGAGGTCTGTTGTATTGATATATTCGACGTCCTCGATCCCTTTAGATAGAATTACTTTGCCGGGTCTGTCGTAAAGGTGCTTATCGGACCCAGTGCGTAGTTTGACAAATAATTTTTCAAATTTACCCGCCTGCGTGCGGTTTCCCGTAATAATGGTCGACAGACAGGCAAAAACACAATTGTATTTAGGATGAGCAACGTCTAATGCAATAGGCTCGTATTGCGAGGTGTCGAATTCAGGGCAACTAAAAAGAATTGGACGTCGTAATATATGAAATATTTGTACGAAAAAATGATTTTCTTACCTTTTAAACAATTCATAACAGTATCTTCTCTTCTTCTCTAGACCCATCTCGCGACATACTCGGTCGAGGACTTCCTGTGAAATAAAATTCATCTGTCCTCTAGTGTGGCGATAGATTGCATTATCATTGCAAGTAGAACAATCGCGTATAACCGTTTCGCACCATACTTTAAGATGCATAACACTAAATTTTTGACTAACTAACGGCATTAATTTGTATCTGGGGAGGTGGCCATTAGAACTGTGCATCTGAGATATCTTCGTACGAGCATTTGAACGATGTAGTACCTGAATATCGGACCCAACCAAGTATAAATGACCATTTTTTGTATAAAATTTTCGGCTTCGGCGGCGAATGCTGTTTTTCTCGACCCAATGACAATTCCTGGGGTAAACCCCTGAACGCAAGTACAGGATAATCTCGAAGTATGTACGACTGTCCATTTCGATAGAGGATAGATTTAAGAACTTGTAGTAAGAACGATAATCTGAAGACTGAAGCTTAGTTGCGAAAATGTTTGTTTAAAGCAAATAAAACGCTCACTTATTCACTTAATGAAAATATACCACCAAGCCGATGTTTCCCGCCCCCCCATGGAGGTTATATTAAGCGGACGTTTACCAAATTTTAATGGCATGTACACCCAATGGTCCTCTCAGGCTGGTATACCTTTCGGGCCAATCCGACCCCCTAACTCCGAGCTATTAACACCGGAAGTGGCGTGATTTGAAGGTTTTCGATATTTTGAGCGAAAAAATGACTGTTCGAGTGTGATACACGGGGAACTAAGGGTTGCAATGGGTATTAAGTCCAGAGTAATGTAGCACATGATCATGGGAAGGGTTTAGGAAGTTGTGGGAGAAATTTATTAGCATTTTGAAAAAAGAATAGGCAGTTTTCACTAAAAATAGTTAACACTGAAATTGAAATAGTAATTTCTCTAAAAGTTGAAGTCGGATTGACCTGAAATTTGGGGCATAGACTAATTTGAGTACGGGGAATCCGATTTTGAGGTCGGATTTGACCCCACACCGACCTGCACGGAACTAGCGCACGCCCGTGCTGCGGAATGCAAAATTTGAATTGCTCGTGGAGTATTGGTAGTAGCCCTATGATTTTTGGAGGGTTAGTGTATGTTTACAAGGGCTTTCGATTGGTGATATTTTCATTCCCAAATTCCGACCGGAAGTCGGTGCTTCTGGACGACCCGAGTGCCGAAAACCGGAAATTGGCCTTTTTGAGCGGCCGAATGACTTTGAAATGGTATTAATATGATAACCTGAGACAGTTAGTGACAAAAAATAACCACCCAGGTCAATTTTGACGAACTCGGATTTTTCGGGTTTCGGCACCCACGAATCGTTAAAAATTTTCAAATTGCAAACGACTCGCAACGGCTGATCCGTTGGTCATGAAACTTGGCAGGCAAGTTGGTGGCACCCTATAGTTACTAGAAAACTTTAGCCGAAGACGTTTTGACCACTACTTCGCAAGTTATTAAGTTTCGAAATTTGGGGTCATCCGGGAGGTCGATGAAAAGTGTGCGCGGTCATTGCTCGTGTTCTATTAGGAGTTAGGTGATAAAAATTGGTGAGTAGGTGTAACTATGGTCGGACTTTCCGCGCCAATAATTATTTTTACCAAAGTGACCCTTCATCCTTGACTATTGACCCCTAATTGACCTCTAGACGTCAAATTTTTGGGTTTTTGGGAAACTTTGGTTTCTGACTAATTTTTGTATGGGGAATTGCACAGAATGCTGCAAAAAGCATACCAAGCCATTATTTTAGCTTTAGCGAGCAAGAATTAGCGGTATATTTACACATGGAGACCAATAGTCTTTGGATAACAAAAGCGACGAAATTGACTTGGCGCCAAAATTGTGCGCGCAAATAATAGCGATAAGGACCGCGGACTTTGACGTTAATCTGTTTGTTTAGTGAGGAGAACCCCTCCTGCGGATGTATCAATCAGTCAAAATGACTTACGGTGTTTACTTAAGTTCTAAAAGTGTATTTAATTAAGATAAGATAAAGTTAGGCAAATAGAAAAAGTTGCAATCAGCTTATCGTGTATAAGTTGAGAGAGAGAGAGAAAATACTGAGCTAGTGAGCAGTTGGTTTAGTGGGACTAAACTTAAAACAGTCAGTAAAGTTGCAAGACCAGTTAGGAAACTGTGAGCAACTTGGTTAATTAAATTTCGAGTGAATCACGATAAAATTTTGAACTTATAGAAGATTTTGCAGTTGAATTTGTCTCAAGTTGTTAGTTGATTGAGAGTTGCATCTATTTACTGTGGATTCTACATTTGTGCTGGTGTTCTCTATTCAATTTAACGTCTTTTGGGACAAAGCACTTTTAACAGCCTGCAAGAGTGGACGAGGGGAAAAACTCAGAAAAGAGACAAGGTAGCGCTTGCTTCATCATTTTCTTTTAAACCTTCGGTGTTAGTTTAAATTAAATTTGTTCGATCTTCTGGGCGACAGATCCCCCTCACTGTTGGCCTAGTTAGAAATTCAGAAGACGACAGTGTCACTAAATACTTGATTAAGTTTTTGATAAGTATGCCTTTTTTTCTCAAAACCTCAAGTGCAAGCGAAAGACATACCTTTTTTATATCAATTATCCCTGGCTCAGATATTTAAAAAAGTTGGTACACTACTAGGGTAGCTCCTTGTCAACGTATTGCAACAATTTACCATCTAAGAAAGTCTAACTGAAGCGCCATCCATCCAAAGATTCCGTTGGTTTTGATGTTTATCTGAGCAACTTCATCCTTTCCGGACCGGAACCTTTCGGTAAAGTCAGGGCTTCACTTAACATCACCGCAAATCTCATCTAACAAGTGGCGATAAAGTCAC
>NC_134470.1:63364043-63390939 GCF_964194025.1 Convolutriloba macropyga | reverse complement strand
AACTTTGCTAAACTTTATTAATCACCTGGACTTTTCTTCTTTCATTGTCATCTCTTTTGACAGCCTCATTTGTAAAAAGTTTTCAAGATTCTCGACTTCTGGCAGCATGGATGATGGAGCTGGGATTTCCCAAAAACTGTTGTAGGAAGAGAGGCCTCTGCATTCCTCTATTTCCCCTCTTTCTTCCTGTGAGTGCCAGCTCTTCCAGTTGCTGTTTCCTGATGACGTGCCCCAGGAAATGAAGTTGCCTTTCTTCGAGGTCCTTAGGGAGGCTCCCTTGTCCACGTGTTAATTTTCGGACATCCACATTGCTCTTCCGGGCCGTCCATGACACCCTTTACATTTTGCGCGTGTGCCAAACTTTAAAGAAAGCAATCTTATCCTGATGATGCTTCGATTTGGTCCAAGTCCCGGATCAGTATATATCAATCGGGTACAAATAACACTTCAGTACACGATACCTGCATTCAAAACACAATTTTTTGTTAAATAGAATAGCTCTCAGCTGCTGAAGTGCTGCCTTGGCTTGCGAGCTTCTGATGGTTAGTTCCTTGTTGTCTATACAGTCCCAGAAAATCGTGCAGTCGAGGTATTTGAAAAAATTAATTTGTTGCAAGGTTTCGTCGCTCACTCTTATTTCACCAAACGGTCCTCTCGTTTTCTTTGGGAGGACCATCACTTCAGTTTTTCGATGTTTATTTTCATTCTTAAATTTTTGCTAACATAATGATTTTCTGTCACCAGGGTTTGCAAGTCTATAGTAATAGGGTGAGCAAGCCTACACGGGGAGGGTGTTGACCCCATGTATTAAGATAGGGCATAGGGGTATTTTTGAGAAAGGGTCTACCCTAATGTATTAAGATAGGGTATAAATCTAGGGCCGCCTACATGTATTAAGATTATGTATATTTCCCATGTATTAAGATTAGGAATAGCCGCCGCAACGTATTAAGATTAGGAACAACCCCAGCAACGTATTAAGATTAGGAATATCCACCGCAACGCATTAGGATTAGGAATAGCTGCCGCAAGGTATTAAGATTAGGAATAGCCGCCGCAACATATTAGGATTAGTTATAGCCGCCGCAACGTATTAAGGTAGGGAATAAATCTAGGGGCGCAAGTAGTATAGTGTGAGTAGATCAGCAGCTTTTTGGGAGCCGGTCATTAGCCTTTCCGCGCTGGGAATTGTACAGGCGGGGAACTGTACAGTCAGCGCGCACAAGAAATGTACAGGCGGGGAATTGTACAGGCAGCGCGCACGGGAATTGTACAGGCGGGGAATTGTAGAGGCAGCGCATAATTCACTTTGCAGTAAATTTCAACATTTTTATTTGTATGACCGGCGCAATGTATTAAGATTAGATTTAGCCGCCGCAATATATTAATATCAAGTACTGCCGCCGCAATGTATTAAGATTTGGTATAGCCGACCTTAAATAACAAGATGGCGCAGTGGTAGCGTGCTGGGCTCATAACTCAGAGGTCGGTAGATCGAAACTACCTCTTGCTAATCTGGCATTGTCACAGTACTAGTGGACTTATACGCGCTCATAACTTGGACAAATGTTAATTGAAAAAACTGAATTAAAAAGTACAAAAAACAGACACAGTAAAATTAGGCACATGCAAATACAAAATAATCAAACGTTTACATGATGATAGTACAAAAGGGAGGACTATCACACTACATTTAGCCGAGTAGTTAATAAAGTTCACAACAAAAATTTGATTAACTAATGAAGAATTTAGGAACATAGAAAAAAATTACTGTGAAGTTTATTGGACTTCGACATATTTTACATTAAATTTATCCTGTTCACATATAATTACTTATAAAATTTACAACATGAACATCATGAACGCTGTTCAGTTCTGTTCAAAAAAAATTAAACAGTTGAAATGCTGCAAAAACTGTGTAAAATCCACACTAATTATCAGTTTTGTAAACTGGCTGTTGTATCTTTTTCTAATACTTTTTATTCCATTATTTGTATTTTTTGATTGGACGAGCCAAAAAATCAGCATAGTAATAAGTTCGATTGAATTCAGCAATCATTATCCAATGCTTTCCAGCTTCAGTGCTCGGAGAAGTGTTGATGACCTCAAAGCTGAATGTGGGTAGTCTTGGAATACAATCTACTGGAAAGGCTCCAATATAGCGGTATTTGAGTTCTGGGATTCATTCAATAATCTGTCTTAGGGAAGTGTTATCCATGACACAAAATTTTTTTCTGCTTTAATTCGCAAGCTACATTAACACACGGATTTCTAACTGTACAGTGAAGCTGAAAAGAAACATTCTCTTCAAAAAACCAACAATCATTGGACTTTTTAACTTGCTCGAACCAATTTTTGCTTGATTTTTTAATTTTGTCAACAGAATTTTTATGGGAGTTGGGGTAGAAAAAATAATTATAAAAAAAGTACCTGAAAAATTAGGAGAGGAACGTGAACAAAACAGTTTGAATTAGTTCTCCCCCCGTTAACGTCCATATTCAGAAATTATTTGGTGAAGAAAATGGCAACTGGTTGACGATAATTTTTAACCCACAAATGTTCCAATGCAGAAAGCAATAATGTAAAACCCATTAAAAATTTTAAAAAACATTGAAAAAATTTTCGTTAACGCAAAAGTCTTCAGACAATTTTAGCCACCGTTCCGAACTGATCAATTTTAACAGTAGATATTCTTTCTCCTAGAACAATTTTTTCTGTAGCGCTTCTTAGCGGGCGGTCGAAAAACACTTTTAATCGGATACTCTCACCGCTGAGTTCAGGATAATGGATATTTTCTCCAGCATCTTGAAGTAAAGTGAGATCAAATACAAGTACGAAATGGTTCTGAAATAGATTACTTGGTAACGCAGGAATCTCTTCGTTAAAAATTCATTGCTTTCATTGTTGTTACAAATGCCGTACAGTCATTGGTTGTATCAACTGTTACTATAGCTCTACCTCTTCAAACAATTCTTAGTTCTCGTAAACCGAATTTCTGATAATGGAAAGGATTTTCTTGAAAATGTCTTTTGAATGCTGATTTTGTGTTCATCGCAATAGCTTTTTTTTTGACCGGATCATTGTTAAAACATTTTCCTGAAGAAACTGGTTCTGTCCTGAAGGAAAAATAAATGTACGTGCAATTGTTTCCCTAAAGTTTTAACAAGCACTTTGATGAGTAAATTAATAATTGATGGTCTGGTGATACACGTCGTTAACAACAATACGTCTTGTAAACAGGGAAAAGTCAAGATCTTTAAGGGAGACTTGAGGATTGTAGGAGATCATAAAAAATTAGGTCTTGCACGAATCAATGTCAGTCTTTTTTTTGTATTTAGAAGCAGGTAATTTTTCACATTGGATTAAATCAATTCCTAACTTACCGTAATAAGTAGTTCCAATTTTCAGCGAAAGTGCTTCTTCTTGATCTATAAAAGGGCTTTTCTCAAAGTAGCTAGGATAATTTGCAAATTCGTAACTATGGCACGCCAAAATCCCTTCATTAGTTCTTGTGGAAGCGCTAAATTCATTGGAAATTGAAGCATTGTGTCCATAGAGACCATTTGAGTTGTAAACCTGTTGATTGTTCAGATACACTTCACAGTTGGAGAAGAGCGAGGCTAATATACTGTTGACGTGAGTTAGATAGTGTAAATCACCATCTGTGAAAAAAATTCCCATATCTGCTTTTCCATGCTCGTCTTTTTTCGTAAAGTCATCAAACAATCTTCCCTTTTGCAAACCAACTTTGATTTGAAGGTGGATATCTCTCATATCAAAATATATGTTTCTATCTGTTGCAAACTCGATTTCAATGCTGCTTTTGTCCAAGGATGTACTGGGATAAACTTCTTGAACGTGAAAAGATTCAATTGGTTCCAAAACAGGAATTTTGTCAAAAATCTCCAAACAAGAGTTTGAAAACTGACCATAACGAAAGTTGCTATCGTTTGTTGATCTAGTATTCGTTTTAGCTTGGAAAAAATATTCCTTCTAGTTCGAAGACGTCGACTGGTTTTTGGGGGGAATTCTTTGATTATTCCAACGTTTCCTAATTTTTCCACCACCTAGCTGTTTACGTAATGTTTTCTTTCCAACATCTGCAGGCACAGATTTGAATTCAGTAAAGAACAGTAAAGAAGCTTTCTTTGCAGTAAGAACATTTCCAATTTCTGGTGCAGCTATAACAAGCAAATCAGCACCAACTCTTTTTGCTGCTGGGACAACATACCACCTCAAGAACGGTATAGCTGTCCTCCCAATTGTTTGTGCAAACGCTCCGAATCCTCTTCCCCTTTGTCTTGAATAACCACGAAAAAACAGTAAATCACTGTCAGCAACCATTTTTTACAACTTTAAATCTAAAAATCATTGTCAGAAGTTTTTCTAAACATTTGTACTGCTCTTGTTACACCAACCCGAGTTGAAAGAAAATTTTTCACCGCACGAGTCCCGAGCTCGAGTTTTATGCTGTGGAATGATTTTTTTTTATTTTTTAAATTGTAAGCTTGGAAAATTTTGATAATTCATGAATTTTCCCGTTGAGATGATGTCTCCATTCTTAACTTTTGATATAAATGGAATGCATCGTAAAAGAGCAGCTTTTGTATCACCCACAATATTGTATTCAACAATATCACTATATATCACTAAGGTGTGTATTCGTACAATGTCATAAGGGAACTTGGGAAAATGTGGACCAACACCACTCATGAAAACACCCATTCCATAAACAGCTTCCTCTTCTTCGCATCTAAAGACATGACAAAGATCTGCACTAAAAATGACAAGTAAAGAGTTTTCATGAGGAAGGCTCAAAGAAGTTCGCTGTGTATTTTTGTTAACATTTAACTTGATTGCCGTATTTTCATATAATTCACGTTCCTGAATTTTTCTGTTCATTTTATTGACAATATCAGAGGTCGAGGGGTATAGACCTGGATCAAGTTTGTAATAATCCGATGGTTTTGTATCTGGTGTTGCTTCATCTAGATAGAAGAATTTACCCTCTGTTATGTTTTGGTACAAGGAAGGATACGAGTTCTTTTATCGCTACCTCCCATTCTCCATCAAGATTAAATTGTTCAGAAAGACAATTCATGAAAGAACTTTATGTATTGTTTGGGTAACAATCAAGCGACTCGTTGGAAACCAACTCAACAGTGAAAGAACTCATCTTTAAATGATACACTTTGAAAGCTCTTGTTCATAAAATTTACCTAGCATTTCATCACCTTGTTCTCTGCAAAGGTTATAGGTTGGAGGTTTATGAGCAGCATTTTTAACAACTTTGAAGATTTCATTTGTGAACTGAGATTTATAACCTTTTCTGAACGAAATATCATTTTTTGATATATGAACATATTCACCAAGTTTAAAACGTGGTCGCTTATTTTGGTTAATTGGGTATTCTGTAAAAAATTGACAAAAAGTCTTGGTTTGTTACATTTTTTGGAGCTTTACCTGTTGAGCGATTAACTCTTGTGTTCATAGTTTTGAGAAATGAATCCTTTTTTGTCATGTATTTGTCATCATTTTCTTCCATATAGCGATAAATTATGTTTTTCAGAGTTTTTAAAGCTCGTTTTGCTACAGCAGCTGTTGTTTCACTTCTAGTAGAGTAAATTTTGATTTTCTTGTCAGTGCAAACTTTTCGAAACTCACCACTAAACTCTGTTCCCTGATCAACCTATACTTTCGCTGGCATACTCTTTTTACGCAACATTTTTTTTGAAAGCTACAATTGTATTGGTAGAGTACATTTACGTCATTGGCTACACACGAACAAAGCGAGAAAAGACGTCAACACATACTAATAAACAATTCACTCAATTATTAGAGTCCGATTATTTTTCCAGAGAAGCCAGTTCGAGACACCAGCTCTCATTGATTCGTTTAATAATTGCTGGTAATCTTTTGAAATGTCGCGTTGCATGGCGATACTTTGTGTAGGACTTTTTACTGTGCAGAAAGTAGGCACCTTTCTTTTTGGATAACCCACTTGCCTTTTTGTAAATTTTTAATTGACCCATATGCGGCTTTTCCATCTCTATGAAGTCTTTGTAGCTTGGCTTTTTCAGATTTTGAATGGAATCCAACTCCCTCTGTCTTTGCTTTTTGCATCTTTGTTTATTAATTTTTTCGGATTTATTCCGGTAGCATCAAGTATTGTGTAATATATTTCGGGAAAATCAACGTTCTTTCTTTTTAAGGCAAAAATAAAATCTGCGAAAGCTACTTCTGTATCTCTTCCATCTAATAAAATTGTGTCAGTGAGAGATAGCTTGTTTCGCGGCGAATTCAAAATTTGATCTACAATTGATTCGTTCTTTAAGGATCTGTCTCTGTTGCTGATTTCCTTGTAATTAGGGTTCAAATTTGTTGGGACAGAAACTGGTTTCTGCTCAAAAATGTGCAATTATTTAACATCTAATTTAAATTTTTGTTCTTAAAGGTGTTGAGGAACCAAAACAAACTGTTCCATTTCAATACAATCGATTAATGATAGATGGTGTCAAAATGGATAGCAGCTCTTTCCCTTTTTGTGAACTTAAAATTGCTCTTTTATTTATTCCAGTTCTTTTTAGCACGAGTTGATGTATTTCGTCTCTGTACTTTATTACGTTTTGTTTTTGTAATTCCTGTAGTTGTCCTCCAAGAAAGTTTACTATGAATTCGTTTAGAAACTGAATGATATCTTTTGGACAATTTCTTAGAAAAATTTTCTTGAAGTTCTGAGAATACGTTCGGAACGTGATCAATGTAGAGAGATGTTGTGTGTTCATAGTTTAAAAAAGTAGTCTCTTGTTTCGTTTTAGGAAGAACAAAAATAGTGGGAATAGAGCCACTGTTCGTGGAAAATCTAAAAGAGTCGACTGTTTTCGGGGTTAGATCAATGAGTAAACGACCATACGGGATTGAAGTAGCTTTTGTATACCTAAATTTTAGTTGTGATCCTATCCAGAGCTGTTGACTAAGAGTGTTAATCTGGAGAACATCTCTAGGAGACTTGAATAAAATTATAAGAGTATTTTATAACTCAATATCTCTTCCCAACCTACTCCGAAGAAAAAGATTATGCTTTATATATCTTGTACTAAGTCCTTTGTGCCTTCCAGCAGTTGCAATTTGGACAAAATTTTTCGAGCTTGAGATTTCCTCACAAAAATCATCAAAAATCAGCAAATAATTTGTTCCAATATTGGGTAGACTCTGAATGAACTCAAAGTGAACGTCTTGAATAAAATTAGTGTTCTTTATGTTTTGGACATTAGTCCGTAAAGTGATTGATAATGTTGATGAAAATTGTAAATTTTATCAAAATCAGGTTAAAAAAATCCAATAATTAACCAATCACGGATAACATGAGAATTTCCAGACCCGCTTGGCCCCCCAATAAAAAAAATGCGTTCTTTATTTGAATTTATTTTGTTCATAGTTTAGGAGAATGTAAAATATAACCGACTGTACTAGATAAGATAGCAATCCAAACTGTTGTATCTTCACAGTTTTCGGCAAGACTTATTCTTACTATACAGCACGCTAATATTAACAAAATAACAAAAAATTGGGACAAAAAAACCAGCAGAGATCTATTACTAGTCTGTCCAAAACATTTCCACGATTGTCTTTCCTGGTTATTATCATCATAGACAAAATTATCTAAATTAAAACTGTTTATCGGTCATTTTTACCTAATTTTTAAAAATTGGGATAAAAAATTGGGACAAAAAAACCACCAGAGATCTATAACAAATCTGTCCAAAACATATCCACGATTGTCGTTCCTGGTTATTATCATCATAGACAAAATTATCTAAAATAAAACTGTTTATTGGTCATTTAAACCTTATTTTTAAGGGAAAAATCAATTTTTCCAACTGGGAATGCGACGTTTCTCTGATTTCAAAAGTAGTAAATTAAAAATAATTAGTTACAAAACGATCACAAATACAATTAGAAATTACAAATATTATACGTTATCAAAATCAAGAGTCCAAATTCCGTAAGCATAAGCATTCTTCTCTGCACAGTGAAATGTCTTTTTGTGTCAATACGGATAGGTGCTACAACCCCAGTCAGTATCCGAGCTGTTGAGAAATTTGGAAACTTTTGGACAACCAAGATCATCTATATTCTCCACATCCTTACACAAGTAATGTGAGAGGAGATTACACTTCTCTAACACTTTTGCAAAGTATTCTGTTGTTATTTTCCTTCAAATTTTTATTTTTGTCCCAAAAATTACAGAATGCTAAAAGACAGTTTTGGCGTTTTTCATTTTCGAAAACAATGCTTCTGTAACAATTGAATTTGTAGACAAGAATGCCATTATCAATCAATTTTGCGTTCCTTCGTCCAAGTCAGTGCAAGTTTTCTTAAACTTTTTAATATAAGATAAAATTGTAGGGAGATGCTCTAGTAAGTTCTCGTACTCTTCTTTTTTTAATTCAACATTTGTCAGAAAACTCCACTGATATCCGTTCCAACGATGTTGTGAAATGGTAACTTGTTTATCTGAACAATACATAAGACTTGTTTTGCGTAATCCGTTTTGAATAACCCACTTAAATTCTGAAATTTGAGACTCTATGTCCAAACTTTCTAAGAGCTTCAAGAACAGTATAGGAATATTTTTTAAGTTCGTCATGAAGTCTAACGTGAAAAACCTGTATCTTATCTCTGAGACTCAAAAAAAAATTTCTTGAGCCACCAATATCCCAACTCATTCTCAGATCAATGACTTTTAAAATGAAAATTTTATTGTAGAGTAGACAGAGACATATTACAAAATCGCACAACAATTATTACTGAAAAGTACATTGTTCAATGTTAGAAAAGTCATTCAAATGTTGAATCAGTTCCTTTAGCTCGTCCAATGTGTAGCTGATATAATTCACATGCTTGAACTCATTGTTTTCTTTACGACAAAAGATACGAATCTGCACATAAACGGAGGCTGGATTCTCCTGAACGTATTGAATGAAAGTCACATATATTCGTCGATTACGTCCTATGCTGATCTCTCTGACTTAAGGATACGACAGTTCTTTTATCGCTACCTCCCATTCTCCATCAAAATTAATTTGTTCAGGTAGAATATTCACGAAAGAACTTTATGTATTGTTTGGGTAACAATCAAACGACTCGTTGGAAACCAACTCAGCAGTGAAAGAACTCATCTTTAAATGATACATTTTGAAAGCTCTTGTTCATAAAATTTACCTAGAATTTCATCAACTTGTTCTCCGCAAAGGTTATAGGTGGGTGGTTTATAAGTAGCAATTTTAACAACTTTGAAAATTTCATTTGTGAACTGAGATTTATAACCTTTTCTGAACGAAATATCTTTTTTTGATATACAAACATATTCACCAAATTTAAAACGTGGTCGCTTATATTGGTTACTTGGGTTTCTGTAAAAAATTGACAAAAAGTCTTTGTTTGGTACATTTTTTGGAGCTTTATCTGTTCAGCGATTAACTGTTAAAAACTGTTGTGTTAAAAATTAGAGAAAGGAATCCTTTTTTCTCATGTGTTTGTCACCATTTTCTACCACATAACAATAAATTATGTTTTTCAGTGATTTTATAGCTCGTTCTGCTGCAGCAGCTTTTGTTTCACTTCTAGTAGAGTAAATTTTGATTTTCTTGTCAGTACAAAATTTTCGAAACTCACCACTAAACTCTGTTCCCTGATGAACCTATACTTTCGCTGGCATACCCTTTTTACGCAACATTTTTTTGATAGCTACAACTGCATCGGTAGAGTACTTTGACGTCATTGGTTACAAACGAAAAAAGCGAGAAAAGACGTCAAAACATACTAATAAACAATTCACTCCATTATTATCCGATAATTTTTCCATAAAAGCCAGATCGAGACACCAGCTCTCATCGGTTCGCTTAGTAAATGCTGGTAATTTTTTGAAATGTCGTGTTGCTTGACGATACTTTGTGTATGAATCTTTACTGTGCAGAATCTTTTCTTGTTGGATGAACCTTTACTGTGCAGAAAGTAGGCACCTTTCCTTTTGGATAACCCACTTGCCTTTTGTAGTTTTTAAATTGACCATTATGCGGCTTTTCCATCTCTATAAAGTCTTTTTAGCTTGGCTTTTTCAGATTTTGAATGGAATCCAGCTCACTCTGTCTTTGCTTTTGGCATCTTTGTTTATTACTTTTTGCGGATTTATTCCGGTAGCATCAAGTACTGTGTAATAAATTTCGGGAAAATCAACGTTCTTTCTTTTTAAGGCAAAAAAAAATCTGCGAAAGCTACTTCTGTATCTCTTCCATCTATTAAAATTGTGTCGGTGAGAGATAGCTTGACTCGCGGCGAATTCAAAATTTGATCTACAATTGATTCGTTCTTTAATGATCTGTTTCTTTTGCTGATTTCCTTGTAATTAGGGTTCAAATTTGTTGGGACAGAAACTGGTTTCTGCTCAAAATTGTCCAATTTTTTAACATCTAATTTAAATTTTTGTTCGTAAAGGTGTTGAGGAATCAAAACAAACTGTTCCATTTCAATACAATCGATTAACGATAGATGGTGTCGAAATTGATATGAGCTCTTTCCCTTTTCGTGAACTTAAATTTGCTCTTTTATTTTTTCCAGTTTTTTTAGCACGAGTTGATGTATTTCGTCTCTGTACTTTGTTACGTCTTGTTTTTGTGTTTCTTGTACTTGTCCTCCAAGAAAGTTTACTATGCATTTGTTTAGAAACTGAATGATATCTTTTGGACAATTTCTTAGAAAAAAATTTTCTTGAAGTTCTGAGAATACGTTCGGAACGTGATCAATGTAGAGAGATGTTGTGTGTTCATAGTTTAAAAAAGTAGTCTCTTGTTTCGTTTTAGGAAGAACAAAAATAGTGGGAATAGAGCCACTGTTCGTGGAAAATCTAAAAGAGTCGACTGTTTTCGGGGTTAGATCAATGAGTAAACGACCATACGGGATTGAAGTAGCTTTTGTATACCTATATTTTAATTGTGATCCTATCCCGAGCTGTTGACTAAGAGTGTTAATCTGGAGAACATCTCTAGGAGACTTGAATAAAACTATATGAGTATTTTATAACTGAATATCTCTTTCCAACCTACTCCGAAGAAAAAGATTATGCTTTATATATATTGTACTAAGTCCTTTGTGCCTTCCAGCAGTTTTAATTTGGACAAAATCTTTCGAGCTTGAGATTTCCTCACAAGAATCATCAAAAATCAGCAAATCCTTTGTTCCAATATTGGGTAGACTCTGAGTGAACTCAAAGTGAACTTCTTGAATAAAATGAGTGTTTTTTATGTTTTTGGACATTTGTCCGTAAAGTGATTGATAATGTTGATGAAAATAGTAAATTTTATCAAAATTGGGTTAAAAAATCCAATAATTAACCAATCACGGATAAGATGAGAATTTCCAGACCCGCTTGGCCCCCCAATGAAATAAAAATGCGTTCCTTAGTAGAATTTATTTTGTTCATAGTTTAGGAGAAGGTAAAATATAACCGACTGTACTAGATAAGATAGCAATCCAAACTGTTGTATCTTCACAGGTTTCGGCAAGAGTTATTCTTACTATACAGCACGCTAATGTTAACAAAATAACAAAAAATTGGGACAAAAAAACCAGCAGAGATCTATTACAAGTCTGTCCAAAACATTTCCACGATTGTCGATCCTGGTTATTATCATCATAGACAAAATTACCTAACTTTAAACTGTTTATCGGTCATTTAAACCTTATTTTTAAGGGAATAATCAAATTTTCCAACTGGGAATGCGACGTTTCTCTGATTTCAAAAGTGGTAAAATAAAAATAATTAGTTACAAAACGATCACAAATACAATTAGAAATTAAAAATATTATACGTTATCAAAATCAAGAGTCCAAGTTCCGTAAGCATAAGCATTCTTCTCTGCACCGTGAAATTTTTTTTGTGTCAATACGGATAGGTGCTGCAATCCCAGTCAGTATCCGAACTGTTGCGAAGTTTGGAAACTTTTGGACAACCAGGACCATCTAGATTCTTCACGTCTTTACACAAGTAATTTGGTAATTTGAGAGGAGATTACACTTCTCTAACACTTTTGCGAAGTATTCTGTTGTTATTTTTCTTCAAATTTATATTTTCGTCACAAAATTTACAGACTGCTAAAAGACAGTTTTGGCGTTTTTCATTTTCGAGAAACATTGAAAGTATGCTTCTGTAACAATTGAATTTGTAGACAAGAATGACAATATCAATCAATTTTGTGTTCCTTCGTCCACGTCAATGCAAGTTTTTTTAAAACTTTTTAATATAAGATAAAACTGTAGGGAGATGCTCTAGTAAGTTCTCGTACTCTTCTTTTTTTAATTCAAAATTTGTCAGAAAACTCCACTGATATCCGTTCCAACGATGTTGTGAAATGGTAACTTGTTTATCTGAATGATACATAAGACTTGTTTTGCGTAATCCGTTTTGAATAACCCACTCAAATTCTGAAATTTGAGACTCTATGTCCAAACTTTCTAAGAGCTTCAAGAACAGTATAGGAATATTTTTTAAGTTCGTCATAAAGTCTAACGTGAAAAACCTTTGACTTATCTCTGAGACTCAAAAAAAATTTTCTTGAGCAACCAATATCCCAACTCATTCTCAGGTCAATGACTTTTAAAATGAAAATTTTTTTGTAGAGTAGACAAAGACATATTACAAAATCGCACAACAATTATTACTGAAAAGTACATTGTTCAATGTTAGAAAAGTCATTCAAATTTTGAATCAGTTCCTTTAGCTCGTCCAATGTGTAGCTGATATAATTCACATGCTTGAACTCATTGTTTTCTTTACAACAAAAGAGTCGAATCTGCACACAAACGGAGGCTGGATTCTCCTGGACGTATTGAATGAAAGTCACATATATTCGTCGATTACGTCCTATGCTGACCTCTCTGACTTTGTGACATAGTTGCAGCACATCCTCCATACATGGGTTTTCATCAAATTGAGCCAAGTGCTCACTCAGTTCCAACTCCCCATTCAGGATATTGTTCTTGAGGGCACAGAATTTTTTGAATTTGTAATCTCCAATTCGAAGTTCTTTGTACTTCTCATAGGTTCCAGAGTTTTCTTTTTTAAAGACTTGGGAAGTTGATTTTGAATATTTTTGTCCATTTTGAAAAATTTGGGACACAGTAAACCTCCCAAATCTTTTTGGGTTACAACCAAATTCTATATAAAAGGGAACTGAATCAGTTCCAGTTTTAGGTTGAGAATCGGTAAACAGAAGGAGCACTCGAGTAGAACGGAGAGACTTTAGAGAGAGACCCTATATCAACTTGATCTGACAGAGAGAAATTGTTTGAACGATTTAAATTGTAATTTTATTCCCTCAATTGTTTCTGATCAATTTTTTTGGTAATGATGTCATTATTCTTCTTTCATTTCCAAATATGGAAAATTAAATTGAGTCATTTTGCAAAAATTCCTTATAAGGAAACTTAGTCAGAAATTTTAAGTTCAGCAAACATTTGAATTAGAGCAGCATTTTTATCTTGATGTTTAGCGCATCTGTGTTGCATTAGCGAGTAATAGTGTTTGAAATATTTAGAGCAAGTAAAACAATGGATTTTTCTGAGCTGCTGTCTCTTGAACTGTGCAATTTTTCAAATGAAACTTTTGTTGCGTTTGAACTGAATTGCTTTACTTCCTTATACGGTATTTTAAAAGAATCACTCCAAAATCAACTTGCTTACTGAATGGCAGCAGTTATGTTTCATGTTTTACCTGACTTTTATAAACAAAAGTTTTTCGAGAAGGCTGTGTTCATTTTCGTATCAGTTAAGGATTAAAAATCTTATTTGCTTACTAGTGAACACTCTGTTGCGTCTCACAAAAACACTTCTTGTCCTCTGAAAAATTGTTCTGAGCACATAATTCTCATTTCATCTTCCATTAATGAGTTACTCCAAAAATGGATGATTTATCTTTTTAATATCAGACAATGGACTGCTTATACACCTTATATAAACATCAGATTTTTGATCACACAATGGAAGAAGCAGGAATTGCTTTTACTTAATTGAAGAGAAAGTCGCAACATAATTCGGAAAACGAATTTGTTGAAAAATTACCCAGCGTGTCCAAGAAGAGATTGAGTTAAAAAAAAGTTCAAGAGAGATCTACTGAGAGCTGTGCAAAAAATGCAAGCACACAAACATTGAGATCATATTTCTTCGACCGAATGCAGACACTTAAGAACTCAAAGTCTGAGAGTGAATTAATAACAATTGTTGATTGTTTACTAGATTGTCATGGAATAATTGATAACCTCACGTTGTACTTTGATGTTAGAAAGTAATAAAGTGTTTGCACTAAAACAACCTTTGCTTAAAAATATCACTTTATCGGGTAATTCAGCTTTCATATTATGTTTTAAATGTAATGTATATTCTAAAAGTCGAAATTCGAACTCTTTTTATTTGTTAAATGTCAAATTTTCAAACGATATGTTTTGTTAAAAGTCAGAAATAGAACCTTAGTTTTTTCGTTAAACATAGAAACTGTTACCAAAATATGCGTACAAAATGTGCAATTTTTCCTCAATTTTCTTAGTTTTACGGCATGATTTTAAGCAGAAAACAAAAATTTTAATAATTTTTAAAATCACAAGTGTTGAGTCTGTTCCTGCAGCTTAAAAATCGGATTTTTAAAAAACATTTTTTCTTAAAATTCGAATTTCTTCTCGACAATTTTTGTAAAATATCAAAAGTAAATTCGACAATTATCTTAAATACCAAAATTAAATTCGCCATTTTTATTGATTGTCAAAAAAAAGTTTTTAATAATAACCAAACATCTAAATTCTCAACTAACTCTTCCAGTTAATCTTTATTCTGAAAAACTTGAAAAAGGTAGTTAAAAAGTAATATAATTGAAAATGTAAATTTAGTTGGAAGCACCTAAACGGTATTCAACAACTTTATTATTTTTATGAAAAAAAAAACAAATTAATTTACAAAATTGAACATAGAAGTCATTCAAAAAGAGTTTCAATAAGATATTGTGGCAAGTTCTGAATTTCATTACCATAGTACTGCGCTCGATCAAAATTTTCCAGATCTTCAAATGACGAGATGGTACTAGTATCGATACTCATCTCGCTTTGTTCTCCACTATGAGCTCTTGAAACTATTTGGAGAAGATTGTTTTCCACCTCGGGGCTTGATACATGACAGACCTCCTTTGTAGGGAACAAGCTGTTTGGAATTTGGTCTTCCTCCCACGGAAAAGTGTGCTGAATGCTTCCAGCTACGTAATGGGCGGGAAAATCAGATCCATTAACGTGAGGATAGTGATGTCCACTAACAACAGCAACTTCCTGTCCCATTGCGTGTGTTCCAAGATGATTCTCTGTGATTGGAACCTGTCCCTGATGATATGTATGAAACTGTTGTGGCTGGTACTCAAAAATTTGCCATACAGTAATGGGTAAAGCGATCGCAGACTCAAACAGTCTATTTGATAGATCTCCATCTTCTATCTGAGCAATCTCCTCAGTGAAAGAAACAGAGTACAGAAGGCTATTTTTTTGAACAGTGAACTCCATTTTGGATTAAATGGTAGATGAGACTTTTTGTTAGAATGTATTGAGACTGGAACAAAAGATGCTAGTTGAGAATGAGATAAAAGTGATCAATGGAGAGTAAGTTAGAAGGCAGCAAATTTTACCTTTTAGGAAGAATGAAATATGTAAATTAGATTTAAACAAAAGTTAGAACTCAAGTATTTTTTTTATATAAAAAAGTGTGAATGTTGGAGTTCGGTGACAGGATAAATTGCTGACGAGTATTTTGTAAAATGGTGAGAAACAGTAGCGATGATGTTTTCAGAGAAATTGGATCAAATGGTAATTTGAAAATCAAAAACCTCTGTATATATATATATATATATATATATATATATATATATACATATATATATATATATATATATATATATATATATATAGTGTGCTTTATCCAAACAGAGAACAGTAAACAAAGATTAAAGATTTTATGAAAAAGTGAAATTTAGCTTGAAATTTCTGGGAGAACTGAAATTCAAATCCTAATTTGGTGTAAAAATTTCCTAACAGGGTAGGAAGCGAAGGATGATACGTACAAGTTTCCGACTGTGCTTTTAACTAAAGTGGTCTATTTTAGTTGAAATGAGGTTACATAATTTACCAAAAAGTCATGCTTTGATAAAGTCAATTCGTCAAATTTCAGATCAATCTCGGAAAATGTTTAATTTTTGGACTCAAATTTTTGTATATATTCTTTAGGTAAATGAATTCCGAATCTGATCCGTACTCCCACTACATTGTAGTCGTTGTAATAATGTAAATACAAAGCACTCTGTAGTGAAGAAATTTTTATTATTGGGTCTGGGAGAGGAACAAAGTTTGTTTGTGAAATATTTCTGTACTGCACCAGTTTATCAGGGACAGAGTTCAAAATGCACAACAATTCGTATTTCCTTAGATGTAATTTTGAGGATAAATCGAAAAACTGTCTTGCAATAAACTCCTCATATTCAAATTTTTTACTAAACGACGCTGCTTACTCAAGACCTTTACTAAACCGGATTGTTCTGTTGGATTTTGTGAATCTACATCGAATTCATCAATTTTGTATGCATCAGGTATACCTTCTAATCTCTTGTAAATCTTCTTCAATAATTGTAAGTGGTTTTTGATCAAAATGTTTCACAAATGAACAAAATTTTACGTATTAACCTATTTAAAAAATGTTAAAATGTTAAAAGAGAAAAAGAGATGAACAAAACGACATGATTAACTTTTACAACAAGCTTCTTATTACTAAAATTTGATTGGTTTGTCCTTTGTAATATAATCAGGTTAACGTCAATTGTATATAAGTTATCTTCAATTAAAGTAGGAGTTTTCTTCTCTAGTGTTTTAATATTTTTGTAAAAACACATTTAGTGTACTTTCGATAAAATGACAAAATTAGTTCTTTGACAATAGTTTTTTTATTATTTAAGTGAGCAAATGTCTGACAGATAGACTTTGTTAAAACGTCTGTTTTGGGATGAAAAGTATTGTTTTGTAAAAAAAAGTAACACAAATCAGCAATATGACAGCTAAATGTAACTTCAGATTTCCGAATTTCCTCCCAGGAATAAAATTACACATTTTGGATGATTTCTGGATTCAAATACAATGTAGAATGCAACACTGTGATTGCTTCGTAGGAAGTTCCTGAAAATGTTACTAAAAATACAAATTACGTCACTTCCTTATTTGGAAATATTGAGTCATACGACTGATTCTAACGAACAAACCGAAAATTGTATTCATTCTCACTTTGTTTTAAGATACAGTTGCTCGGCACTTTACTTGAATTTTATTCAATTTATTTTGGCTCAAAACCATGCAATGCCGTCTCTTGGTAGAAATCTACCTATCAAATGCAAAACGTGTGAGAAATGGTTGTCAAGCAGCAAATGGCTCGACACAAAAGATCTTGTGATTTTGGGTCTTTAAATTGTCCCAAGTGTCCAAATTTCTATACAAAGAGGAAAAAGAAATTGAACTACCGCCTCACTAAGCATCACGCTTCTCACGATCAGAAGCTTATTACAGTGTGCGCTATATGCTTGGAGGAATTTCCAAGTTTTTATTTTCTTCAACAAAATAAGAGACAGAGGCACGGAACTTCGATAAAGTTGGAACCAAATCCAGCGAAAGCTTGAAATAAGTACTAGAATTGGAAAAATTGCATAAGAACAAGGAACAGTTACAGCAGGAACTTAATGCCTGTAAACACTTCTTTGACAATACTGAGATGGAGAATGGGAGACATAGAGTGTTCAATTTTAGATTGTCGAAATTTGATCCCAGTGAAATTAATGAAAAACTGAAGGAAGTGTTTGAAAAGATTAACAGCTCTGCAAAAGTCAATTTAGCTCTTGGATTTATTTTACGAAATGTGGACACAGATGAATACCGATAATTTCATGCGCATGAGAACAACACCTTCTTTGAGAAGTCTCATTTTCTTTGTTCTTAGTCTCACTTCAGGATAGAGTAGAGAAAATGGATTTGGTTGAGACTTGTGCTCAAGAAAGGGCAAATACAAAGTGGCGGTGTGCACTAACTACGGATGTGACCATTTTCTGTGTTCTTCTCAACAATATCCCAATGGGATGTTTAGATGCTGTTATACTTGAACAGTTGTTGAGAAGATCAGATGTAAATTGCCTAGTTACGAATGGAAAGAGAAAAAACTACAAGGACTACCTTTGCTTGTTTAGAGCTGTAGCTGTTCACTTGTATGAATCAGCTGAGCTGGAAAGAAACGCAGCTAAGTTGTTCAGTGACTTTCTCCACGAGTCTGGTCATGACGCAATTAACTTTAGAGGAGTGTCGATGGAAAGTACTAGAAGAGCTAGCTAGCAAAACCAAAGCAGAAACGTTGCAAAAAGTTTCTTCCATTGAAAATGCAATTAAAACCAGAGTAAATTCTATATTCGAAAAAATGAGAGTATTCCAATTTTTGAATTTCAATATATCGAAGAAGAAGAAATTGATATGTCAACTCAATTCCTCCAAATTCAGAAAAATCAACTTCTCGAACTACAACAACATTTTGAACGTTATGTCAACACGTTACCTGTATTTGGATTCAACAGCGGGAAATATGATCTGAATCTCATCAAGTCTTATTTACTAACCTACCTCATTCACGAGCGCGATATTCAACCAACCTTTTTTAAAAAGCTAATCATTTTGTATCATTTAAATTTGGTGATGTACAGTTTCTCGATATTCTAAATTTTCTTGTTGGACCAACATCACTAGATTCGTTCCTCACATTTAAGGGGTAAAGGGGGAAACAATCACTTGTTCAAGCTAACTATTTTGTCAGAACTATGCCTGAAAATGCATATGAAAAAGAGGAAAAAGAGTTTGTCTGTCAGTCATAATGACAGATAAAATTCTGCATCTATCAAGCTATTTTTTTAAAAATAATGGTAACCATGGGAAAGTATACCAGATTTGTTTCCGGCCTAGCTCTGACACTTTCTCAAATAGTTGATTTCAAATTGTAAAATTTAATTAATTAATTGTTTTTAGCAATTATTTATAAAATATTCTAATTTTGAATTAATGAGTTAAGGTATCCTTGATTGGGGAAAATCCATGTTTGAAAATCAGTTCTAAGTTTAGTCGATTCTTAGAAAGTTTTATTACGATCAGGCTTGAAAATTATGCTCCCGGGCGGGCTCGAACCGCCGACATCCGCATTGCTCACACTGTCTATAAGTACGGCGCTCTAACCGACTGAGCTACGGGAGCGTACATTAATTGTACAATAAAATCTAAGCATCTACTTCTATAGTGTCATCTGCATCTAAAATAAATCTAGACTGATAAATTGACATTGGTGGAAATCTTGTGAACAAAAGTTTCTCTTTGACTAAAATTACTGCCGCCAGGAGGCCACTAATGCCGCACAACGACCCCATGATATAATTACAATTGTAGAATCCATATCTTTCCAAAATAAATCCACCAATAAAACACTGACCAAAAATGATTCCAAAACTATAACATAGGGTGCACATAATAGACGCGTAATTATCGATGACCTCAAAATTTTGATCAGCATGTTTGCAATAAATCGATCTTAACAAGGGGATAAAAGTGGCTCTCGTAGCTATAGACCCGAATGACGTCATGCATTGATAAATTTCAAACGCTGGTAAAGTTGCCATAAAATTGGTAAGATTCTGGCTCACACCAATCAGTAAGGGTCCAATTGTTGACAAACAACAGCCCAAAAACGTGAAAACTGCAGGCGAAAACCCTTTGTCGGATAGGTAACCCGAAATTGGGTTGCTGAGAGCACCAATAGCGGTAAAAGGTAATGCGTAATTGCCCGCTTGGGAGCTGTTGATGTTGTAGGCATCCTTTAAATGGGGTCCAAACCCCACTGACAAAAAGCCAACGGGCGCAAAAATAAACAACGCTGCAATAAAAATAACGCAAACGTCACAATTTGTGATAAATTTCTGAGCCGTTCTTGCACTAAGTAGTGAAAAACGGTTCGAGTTTTCGAATTCTTCAATTACCGGCATGCAAACGTAACAAATAATGGCTAATGTAACTAGCAGTCCACCGGCAACCCAAAAAGGTAAGGAAAACCCACCGATTCTAAGGAAAAGGCTTCCGACCGGTCCACCAAGAACATGGCCGATACCTGTTGCCAAAGTTATGGAACTGCAAACCATTCCAGGTTTTTGAGGGAACATAGAAATCAATAATGGCACACCTGTGCACCAGATAATGGACATTCCAGATCCCATAATTGCCCGGGTCAAAACGCTTAAAATAACCAAAATAGTTTCGGATCCAAAAATTGTTAGCTGACCAAAAAGGATACATCCACTACCAAGGATAACTCCCCCCATACAAAGCAACAGCTTCCTCTTTCGAATGTTTTTGAAACAAAACATGAAGTATATCGACGATAATAAACCAGACAGATCGTAGCCAGATACAATGACTCCTACATCAACAGGTGATACACCATCAGATTCTAACTCAGTGGCCAGATAAGGTGCCCAGAAAACTTCGCTCAAACCCATGGCTGCAAATATGGTAAGCCCCAAAATAAACCCAAGTAAAGTTCTGCGAGAGACGCATGAACATGTTATAAATTCGCCAATTGTTGACGCAAGCTCAGACATGTATTAATGTACCTATTATAAACTAGAAATGCGAACAAACTTTACACAACAAACAGACCGCCAACAAAAATTTGGTAATTCTATAAATATTATTGAACACGCTCAGCCACAAACATGAGTTTGCAAAATGAAGCATGCTATGTTGATTGCTCCACTTGTGATAAAGAGCTGTAAATTTAATCACGTCTGGTTTTTTACCACTGACATTAAAATAAAATGACTTTTGTTGGGTTATGGACTTTCGCAAGCGGAATAAAAAGCGTTTTTAACTAAGTAAAAGAATTAATTTCTCAAAAATGAGAGAATAACAAAATGATATTTTACAGTAGAGTTTAGAGATTTACAGGAGAGATCTGATTATTAGATCAAGATGGTGATTTGAATTTGGGGATGAAAAAGGACTCAAAAATCAGCTGTATATATATATACCCATTATCAGTGTGAAAAAGTCAAGATACAAAACTAATCTTAGCACCTTGATTTATACTGGGGGTCGCAAAGGTTACCCAATATGGTTTGCTTCTGCAAATCAGTCGCAAAGGGAACCATAAATGGAATGCATTTGCACTTTTCTAAGAATTCATTCACACTTCCGGAGATATCATCATCATTTAATACATGCTGGGAAGATTTTACATCACTTAATCTAACTCTAATAATATTTATCTAGATTCACCAATTTGAACCGAATATTGATTCTCAGCACCATTTCTTGACGATTCATTTATATAATTTCTTTGATCGACGTCATATTGCTTGTCTTTCTAATCTGGTAAGTAAAACTTTCTTTCTAATTCTCACTACGTTTAAGACTATAGTTTGATCGATATTCTAACACCCCCACTCAGACTTGAGCTGATTGCGTAGAGTCTGTTCCCATCAAAACTGCTCTGAATGTTTCCACTTTGGAAACGGGTAAGGACTTTGTGAAGATGTCCGCTGCTATTTTGTCTGTAGGAACGTAATGAATTGAAATAGTCCCATCCTCCGTCTTGTCACGAACGAAGTGGAACTTTGTCTCGATGTGCTCGCTCCTCTTGTGCATGACTGGGTTTGGCAAAGTCTGATAAAACTTTGGTTGTCCCCTCCAATTGCTATTGGACGTTTCTGTTGGATGCCAAAATCCTCTAGAAGTTGTTTCAGGTAGAGTGCTTCCTGAACTGCTGCTGCCATGCCCTGATATTCTGCTTCTGATGAAGAAAGAGCAACTGTGGCCTGCTTCTTGGCACCCCAGCTGAGTGCTGCGCCACGTCCGTTGAGCTTGAAGTAATAGCCCGTTGTTGATTTTCTGTCGTTCACGTCTCCAGACCAGTCTGCATCACTTTCCCCCACTAAATCATAACTAGCCTCTTTTGTGTAAGTAAGTTTTAAACCTTTTGAACCTTGAAGATATCGCAGAAGTCGTTTTCCGCACATCCAGTGTTGATTGGTAGGTGCATTCATGTGTCTGGACAGAATGTTGACTGTGAACATGATGTCTGGCCTCGTCTGTTTGGCCAGATAGAGAAGTGATCCAACCAAGCTTCTGTAGATCTTCTGGTCCACTTCTTCGTCTCCGTTCTGTGCTGTCTGAAGCTTTAATTTTAAATCAGCTGGAGTTCTTGAGGGTTTGCATTGATCCATTTGAAACCGCTCAAGCATTGTTTCTATGTAGCGTTCTTGGTCGACTGTGACTTTGCCCTCTTCTCGTTTGATTCTTAGACCCAGAAACCAGTGTAGTCTCCCTCTGTCTTCCATGTGAAAGGTTGCTTCTAGTGCCTTCTTGACATCAGAGACCACTGTCATACTTCTTGATGCTACTATGATGTCGTCAACCCAGACCAAGATGAAGGTGTGATCCTCTGCCTCTGATCTTGCAAACAAGCAGTGATAGTTCCTGCTTCTGGTGAACCCCTGTCTCAGTAGGAAGTTTGCCAGCTCTTTGTACCAGTTGTTAGCAGCCTGTTTCAAACCATAAATTGATTTATTTAGTCGACATACTAACTTCTCCCCATCTGATCCGCGTTTTACAAACTGCTGTGGCTGTTCCAGATACACTTCTTCCTCGATTGGTGAGTGCAGGAAAGCAGTCTTGACATCAAACTGGTGCATCACATGGCCCTGCTTCGCTGATAGCTGAAGTAGAGTCCTGAAGGTCTCTGGCTTACAGGTAGGCGCAAAAGTCTCAAAGTAGTCCAGTCCTTCCACTTGTTTGAAGCCTTTTGCCACATAGCGCGCTTTGTATTTGTCCACTTGACCACTGGGTCCCAATTTCACTTTGTAGACCCATTTGCCCGGTATGACGTCCCTGTCTGTGGGTGGTCTCACTAGGTTCCAAGTCTCTTTGTCTTGGAGTGCCTTGATCTCGTCCTTCATTGCCCGGTGCCACTGGTCCCAATCGTCACCTTGCTTGGCTTCGTACACTGTTTTGGGTTCCACATAGTCGCCCTCAGTCACAGCATGATGGGTCCTGACTTCTCCAAAAAATTGCGGAACATTCCTTGCTCGTGTCCCTCGTCTGGGCTCTGCTCTGTCCGCGTGTTCCAGTGCATCTTCATTGAAGCCAAATGTCTCTAACTGTGAGAAGTCTTCTGTGCCACTGTCTTCCAGTGAATCTGAGTCTCTGTGACTCCCTCTTGTTGCAGTAGATTCTTCATCTAGTGTTGTTTCTCCAACATCCGAGGCCTCTTGTCTCAGTGTTGTTTCTTGAGTATTCACGCTCCCTGCGTCATGCCATTCCTCCTTTATTGCATTAGATGTGTCCTGTTGTTCTCTGTTGTCATCATCTTGATGACCATCATCTGGGTGCCAGATTCCCAGTTCCGACCCATCATCTAGTAGGTCCGCCGTTTCTTTGTTGTCAGGGATTGAGCCCACTTCAGACTCCTTGATGATCACATCTCGAACTGCCATCACCTTGCGTGTGTTGGGTATGTACACCAGGTATCCGTTTTCTCCTTCAGTGTAACCCACAAACTTTCCTTCCAGTGCCTTGGGTTCAAGTTTGCTGACTTCTCTGTCCCTCTTCCTCATGAAGACTGTGCAACCAAAAATAGATAATTTACTAATTGGAAGCTTAGGTTTTATACCTCTCATCAGCTCTGCTGGGCATTTTTCTTCTCCTCGTCTCACAACCAAGTTTCTGATCCTTGCTGCGTGAAGAATTGCTGCTCCCCACATCATCTTTGGAAGTCCTGAGTCAATGAGCAAACATCTTGCCATCTCCAGCAGTGTCCTGTTGCACCTCTCAGCTAACTCATTCTGTTGTGGCGTCTCTGGTATGGTCTTCTCCTGTAGAATGCCTGCATCTAAGCAGTACGTCTCGAACTGCTCTGAGAGAAACTCCTTCGCATAGTCTTGCCTCGGCTTCTTGGGCGTCCCCACACTGAGAACAAATTTCTTCAGGCTGGCCAGTGCTTCACTCTTTGCCTTAAGCAAGTCCACAAACACAAACTTCGTGTATTGGTCTGCAAACACAATGCAGAACCGGAACCCTGACAGTGACTCTACTCTGAAAGGTCCCATCACGTCTGTGAACACCCTCTCCAGCTTCTCTTCTGCTTGGGTCTCTGCCACTCTTGGTACTGGAGTCTTTGTGATCTTGGCCAATGCACACAAATTGCATACATCATCGAGTTCCCCCACTGTCTCTGGTGCATTCCTGACCACATCCGCTTGATTCAAATGACCCAATCGTCTGTGCCACTTCCTTGCACTGTCAAGTTTCACGCTGTTGGAACTCATCTTGAATTCTAGAACGCTGCAGGGTAAGTAAAACAAATTATTTTCTTGTGTTAGTTTTACCCGAGTTCCCTTCTGGAGTTTCATGCAGCTGTTTCCTCTCTCGAAAGTGAAGCTATGTCCCCACTCCGTGCATCTTGAGACTGATAGGAGGTTTGAAGAATAGTCCGGCACACACAGAACATTTTTGAGTTCGCATTGGAATTCCCCTTTGTTTGAGGGTATGCTGATCCTCACACAGCCTCTGCCCACCACTCTGGAAGCCTCTCCGTTGGGATTTCTGACCACTGATTGAATGGGCACAAAGTCCAGGAACGCATCGATGTTCGTCACTATGTGATCTGTACAACCACTGTCCACTAGCATGCCTGCTGTCTTCCACTGGGTAAGAGCTGCCCAGCATTCCTCGTCTGGTGTAGCCAATGTTGGACCCATTGCCACTGACTCATGTTTGCCTCCATCTCTTTGTCTCTTGCATGCCCTGTCTAGGTGACCCTTCTCACCACACTTGCTGCATTGTGCTGTCTCCTTCTTCCTGCAGTCCTTGGCAAAGTGTCCAGGGATCCCACACACAAAGCAGTTTCCTTTCTTGGGTCCCTTCTTGAAGTCACGCTTCACTGCCAGTGCCACTGAACCACTTTGTCCCTTGTGTCTCTGCACCGTGCTCTCATGAAAGTTCTGCAGCCTTTTTCTCAACTCTGTGAAGTTCGTTGCCGGGTTGAAGCTTTCCTGTATTACAAAACTTTGATACCTCATTGGCAGACCATTGAGGACCAAGGCGTTGAAGAGGGTCTCTGAGACTGCTTCCCCTGCTTCTTGTAGCCTTGTGAGCAACTCCTGTCCTCTGATGAAGAAGCTGTCCAAATCCTCAGAATCCTCGAGCTGCAGTCGAGCAAGCTGTGCCACTAAAGTCACCATTGTCGGCGTCTCCACACTCTGAAATCTCTCTTGCAAAAGCTTCCAAGCCTTTGCTCCATCTCCAATGCCGTCATCTCCCACACAGTCATGTCTCATCAGCATGAGGGTTGTTGTATCTAGAGTCAGTGCCAGATGGCACCACACATTGTTCCGTTTCTCCTTGATGTCTGCAACTTCCTTCTCATATGCATCCTTCAGCACCTTGTGGTTCTTCTTTTCATCATTGGTTGCCCCATTGGCCAGTGGCGCAGGCTCATTGGGTTGCTCCTCTGTCCCCAGTAGTGATTTGTAGAGTCCCTTCGTCTGCATCATCGCCACAAATCTTGTGCTCCAGATTGGAAAGTCCTGTGCCTTTCCTGTGTAGGTCAGCAGCTTCACTGTCTGTTGATCCATTGAAGTTTGAGCAGGCAAAACAGTTGTGAAAAGAAAAGGTACTAAGCAGAAAAGGATTATGACTGTCAACAACAAATTAGTTTTGTTTTGGAAATTAATTTTATGACTTAAAAAATTGCTGGGCCCATAACCTGTTGGGTTATGGACTTTCGCAAGCGGAATAAAAAGCGTTTTTAACTAAGTAAAAGAATTAATTGCTCAAAAATGAGAGAATAACAAAATGATATTTTACAGTAGAATTTAGAGATTTACAGGAGAGATCTGATTATTAGATCAAGATGGTGATTTGAATTTGGGGATGAAAAAGGACTCAAAAGTCAGCTGTATATATACCCATTATCAGTGTGAAAAAGTCAAGATACAAAACTAATCTTAGCACCGTGATTTATAGTGGGGGTGGCAAAGGTTACCCAATATGGTTTGCTTCTGCAAATCAGTCGCAAAGGGAACCATAAATGGAATGCATTTGCACTTTTCTAAGAATTCATTCACACTTCCGGAGATATCATCATCATTTAATACATGCTGGGAAGATTTTACATCACTTAATCTAACTCTAATAATAGTTATCTAGATTCACCAATTTGAACCGAATATTGATTCTCAGCACCATTTCTTGACGATTCATTTATAATTTCTTTGATCAAAATCATATTGCTTGTCTTTCTAATCTGGTAAGTCAAACTTTCTTTCTAATTCTCACTAAGTTTAAGACTATAGTTTGATCGAAATTCTAACACTTAATTTAGTTTAAACTGAGAAAAATAAATTGGCACTCAGGTTCAACATATTTAAAAACGATGCAACAATTATCCTATAAAAGTACTGCAAAATTCTACCAGACTCCATTATTAGTTTTTATTTACAATAAAAAGCCACAGTTTAGATCATACAAAGCTATGACCCAATCAACTATGTTTGATTAACCTAAGCCACCGAAATTCCTTGAGTCAATTCTTATTTTTTTTTAGCTGATAACAATTAAATCGAACAGTCTATACGGCGGAGTAAAAAAATGTCCTATAGACCATATCACGCTTATTTGAGTACTATTTTGGGTAAATTTATTCGGGCAACGTTTTTGGGTATTATTATATATTTTAGACAAAAAAAAACAATCAT
>NC_134470.1:63320680-63363843 GCF_964194025.1 Convolutriloba macropyga | reverse complement strand
TTGTATAAAATGAGAAATTGAATTTTCTTGATTTTTAAACCAAATATAAAACTGATACTATGTAAATAATTGTGATGCAATTACAAATTATTTACATAGTATCAGTTTTATATTTGGTTTAAAAATCAAGAAAATTCAATTTCTCATTTTATACAATCTTTTTCTTAAATGTTTAAATTGATACCTCTAATCTGTTAAATGTCAAGTTTTGTAACAAATTATTCTTTTAAAAGTCGAGTTTTCTCATAAAAATTTTTGTTAACTGTTGGGTTTTGGAACAATTTATTTTAATAAAAGTCGAGTTTTCTCAACGAAATTTTTGTTAAATGTCGAGTTTTCGTTCAATCTTTTTGTTTAAATATCAAAAAACAGTTTCCAATTGGATACAATAAAACGCAAATTTTTTTCCTGATTTTCACCAGTTTACGGTATAATTTAACGCAAAAAAGGAAGAGATTTTTTTAATTTGTAAAATGACAAGTTTTCTTTTTCTATAACAACTTAAAAATCGAGTTTTCATACAGGTTTTTTTCTTAGAAATCAAATTTCTGCTCAGTTTTTTTTCTTAAATATCAAATTTTTGATCAAGCACTTTTGTTAAATGTCGAGTTTTGATAATGCTTTTTCCGTTAAATATCAAGTTTTGTAACGAAGTTTCAAAATTCAAAATTTTGTTTGATTATATCCTTGTGAACTGGTTTAGAAAAGAAAGCTCACATGAGAAAAATTATATTATGAAGAATGTTTAAATACATCACCAGGAAAATGTATAAATCGACATACAACTTTTCCGTTAAGATCGATTACAAATGAAGCTGCAAAATTGTACCAACTCGAATCTATTCAAACAGAGTTCTCACAACATACTCTGGTAAGTTTTGAATCTCATTCCAAGAAAGCTCACATGAGAAAAATTATAATATAAAGAATGTTTAAATACATCACCAGGAAAATGTATAAATCAACATACAACTTTTCCGTTAAGATCGATTACAAATGAAGCTGCAAAATTGTACCAACTCGAATCTATTCAAACAGAGTTCTCACAACATACTCTGGTAAGTTTTGAATCTCATTCCCAAAAGGTCTAGAACGTTCAAATATTACTGGAGGATCAGTTGGTTGAACGCTGATTGAAGTTGTTGAATTTTCATCAGTCAGCAAAATTGGATTGTGCGCCGTTCCATCCTCTATGGAAGGTGTTGTCATTGATGGAGTAGTCGACATATCAGTAGAACCATAGTACTGTGCCGGATCAAAGTTCTGCTGTTCATTTGCTGTCCAAGTGCTAGTATCAACACTTAGCTCGCTCCCATCAAAGCTTGACACAGTTTGAAGCAAATTCCCTGACTCCTCCACTGAACTCAAAACTTGATTTACATCCGGGCTAGAGAACCAAGAGTTGGGAATTTGCCCTTCTTCCCAAGGGAAAGTATATTGAATGTTACCAGCGACGTAGGTAGGTGGAAATTCTGTCCCAGCAACGTGGGGATAGTGGTGCCCACTAATAACAGCAACTTCGTGTCCCATCGCTTGAGTTCCAAGCTGATTCTCCGTAATTGGAACCTGGCCCTGATGATAGGTGTCGAACTGTTGTCGCTGGTGTTCAATAATATGCCACACAGTGAGGGTAGTCATTACAGACTCATATAATCCGTTTGATAAGTCTTTAATACTTATCCGAGCAGTCTCCTCAGTGAAGGAAAATGAGTACAGAAGACTGTTGTTTTGCACAGTAAACTCCATTTTGTTCAGATGAGTTGATAGAAGTGGATTTTTTAGAAACAAAAGCAGTTTGTAAATGAACGTATTGAAAACTGTCAAGTAGAGAGTAAGTTAGAAAACAACAAATTTCACTTTATAGTAGGACAAAAAGAATATCTAAGTTAGAAACAGATAAACGTTACAACTGAAGTAAGATCTGTAGATAAGAAGAATGTGAATGTAGGAACTCAATTGTATAAAGTTTTGAAGAATAGTTAGCAGGACGATGAGGAATAGAGGTGAAATTAATTTTGAGGAAATGAAAGAGAATGATGAAGTCTAACTTTGTCGCTCCTATTTATAGTGAATTCCGTCCAATAAGAACAAAGTAACCAAAGAAGGAAATATTTTGTAGAAAAACTGACGTTAGTAACCGAAACAGGAAATGGAAATCATATAATGTATCCAAATATGGAAGAATTTGTTATAAAATGATGCTCGTATACGAAGCAGGAACATCAATGCGTGAATAGAAACCAAATATGGTTTTTGAATAATACATGTATCACATGATATGACTACTTGTTTACTAAATAAGGATAGCTCAGTGGGAACGAAGTGACATAATTTACCAAAAATGTTAAGCTCTGATAAATTTGTTCAACTTCGTTAAATTTTAAATCAATCTCGGAAAGTATTCCATTTTTGGAACAGAACTTGTATATATATATATATTTGGGAGCCGAATTCCAAATCGAATTTTTTCTCCTTCAGAATTGTAATCTGTATAATAATGAAAAAACAACGCGCTTTGTACAGATGAAGTGATTGCTAAGGGGTCAGGAATTGGAATACAGTTCGCTTGTGCTAGATTTCTGTACTGTTCTAAAATTTCGGGAACAGAATTCAAAATAAATAAAATTTCGTACTTGTTAATGTGTAGCTCTGACGATAAATCAAATGATTGTTTCGTTATATAATCATCATATTTGAATTTTTTAATGGAAAATGTTGCATATTCGAATCCTTTACTAAATCGGATTATTCTGTCATTCTGAACGCAAATGTCCAAGAAATTGTAGAAAAAATAGGAATCAACATCAATCTGGTCAACTTTGTAAGCATCGGCAATTCCTTCTTTCCTCTTATATATTTTTTCCAACAACTGTAAATGATTTTTGATTAACATTTTTCGCAAATGAGCAAAATTTCACGCAATACTCTGTTTATGTAAAAGAAAATTAAAATTAAGAAACAATTACACAAAATAAAATCGTTAATCTTCAGTATAATTTCTTTAACACGGGATTTTGATTGGTTGAGAGGTTCCAAGACAATAACGTTAAGTTGTAAAGTAAATATTTGTTCGTGAAGTATGGATGAATATTTGTTTTCGACATCTTTAACATTGTTGTAAAAGCACATTCATGTGCTAATTTCAATTTTCAATAGGACTAGATTTGTTTGCAAGCACCGAATTCTGTCAATTGCGGATAGACACAAATTTGAATCACAGAGTTTGTTAAGATTGGAACAATTTGTTTGAATTTGTTGTGAGTCTGTTTTTGGATTATGGCTGGATGAAATATGAAAACTTACATAAAATGTAAAAGAAATGATTAAGAAGATATATAAGAATGATTTGCTATTTTTGAGTTTACTCCAAGGAATGAATTCACACATTTAAAAAGAATGTTCTTAAATATTAAAGGTATTTGTAAATGGAAGAATCTGATTGGTTTATTCATTATGTTCTAGAATGTTCGGTTATGACAACAAGCTTCTTAAAATGGAAATGATAAATTTCCATATATGGAGTGATGCGTCATAGCTGCGTTCCCTAAATGTACAAAAATAATTTCCTTCATTCTCACTTTGTTTTTGTCACAATTAGTTGCTCGTCACAATACCCGAATTTGTTTCATCTTGTACCAAAACAATGCCTTCTCTCGATAGAAATCTCCCAGTGAAATGCACAAAGTGCAACAAAATGGTGGTGAAGAAGAATATGGCAAGACACAAGCAGTCTTGTGATAGTGGGACTCTATTTTGTCCCAAATGTCCACATTTCAGTACAAAGAAGAAAGAAGACATGAATTACCACATTGCTAAGCATCACGCTCCTAAGGATACAAAGCTAAGCACTATGTGTACTGTATGCTTGGAGGAGTTTCCGAGTTTCTATTCTCTTCAACAACACAAGAGGAGAAAGCATGGAACTTCAACAAAAGTTGGAACAAAATCGAGTGAAAAGCTTAAAGAAGTTCTAGAATCAGAGGAGCTGGAAAAGGACAACGAGCAGCTACAACAAGAACTTAGTGCTTGCCAGCACTTTTTTGACGATACTGAGATGGAAAATGGAAGACATCAAGTGTTCAACTTCAAGCTGTCCAAGCTCGATCCTCATGAAATTAATAAAAAGTTGAAAGAAGTATTCGAAAAACTCAACTGTGCCGCCAAAGTCAACTTAGCTCTAGGATTTATATTAAGAAATGTGGATACGGACGAGTATCGATACTTCTACGCTCACGAGAACAACACTTTCTTCGAGAAATCTCATCTACTCTGTTCCAAAGGAGACTTAGTCTCTCTTCAGGACAGGATTGAAAAGATGGATTTAGTGGAGACGTGTGCTCAGGAGCGGGAGAATACAAAATGGCGATTTGCTCTGACTACAAATGTAACAATATTTTGCGCTCTCCTAAAATCCATTCCAATGGGATGTATCGATGCTGTTCTTCCTGAACAGTTACTCAGACGACCAGATGTGAATTGTCTCGTATCGAATGGCTATGGTGAGACTTACAAAGATTATCTTTGCTTATTCCGAGCTATAGCTGTTCACTTATATGGATCATCGGAGCTTGAGATCAATGCAAAAAATTTGTTTAGTGCATTCCTCCACGAATCTGGACAAGACGCAATCAATTTCAGAGGGGTATCGATCGATCATCTTGTGTTTGTTGAAAATGCGATAAAGCACAACATATTTATTTACGATATTGACATTGTAGATGGAGATTTTGTTGGTGAACTTGCGAGGAGAAGTATTGAAATGTATGAGAAAAATATTAATTTATTACGTTACAACAACCACATATGCTATGTAGATGATATCAACACATTCTTTAAACGATTCCGTTGTCCCAGTTGCGATACGTTCATTCAGAAAGCGGGAAATTTCAACCGCCATGTTAAAACGTGTAAAGATAGAGTACAGCATATTTACCCAAAGAGTGTGTATACATTGCGCGAGACCTTATTTGATAAGCTTGACGGATTTGGAATTTCCTACAACGATGATCAAAAATTGTTCAAGAACTTGGCTATTTTTGACTTTGAATCGATATGTGTACCCTCCGACCAATTAAAAGATACAAACACAACCACTTGGATTGGAAAGCATGAACCAATCTCTGTCTCTATTTCCTCCAATTTAATTGATGAACCTGTCTTCCTATGCAATAAAGATCCGAAAGCTCTCATTATATCTTTTGTTGAAGCTATTGAAGACTTAGCAGACAAAAGTAAAACTGAAATGTGGACAAAGTTTTCCTCTATTGAAGCAGTAATCAGAGCACGAGTTAACGCAATTGGCGAAAATTTAATTAAAAGAAAGGATCAAAACGCTTCAACATTTGAGTGTGAAGATGAACGTACCGAAGAAGATGATGAAGCCGATATGTCTACGCAATTTCTTCAAATGCAGAAAAACCAGCTTTTGGACTTACAGCAGCACTTTGAGCGTTATGTGAACACTTTACCTGTGTTCGGATTCAATAGTGGAAAATATGATTTAAATCTCATTAAGTCCTATCTCCTACCCTATCTTATTCATGAGCGCGACATTCAACCTACTGTTATTAAAAAAGCAAATCACTTTGTTTCTCTTAAGTTTGGTGATGTACAATTTCTCGATATCCTCAACTTTCTCGGTGGAGCTACATCACTTGATTCTTTCCTTAAAGCATACAAGACAAATGAGACCAAAGGATTCTTCCCCTATGAGTGGTTTGACTCTCCCGAAAAGCTCGATGCAACTTTTCTCCCTCCTTACGACTGTTTCTTTAGCAAACTGAGAAACTATAATCCACTGGAGAAGGAATTTACTGATTTCACTAAATTGCTTAACAGTGGATTTTCTCAACAAGAGTCATTAAAAAAGTTGAGGTTGAAAAATGTTCCTCCATCTGGAATTGACAATTACAATTACCTGAAAGTGGTCTGGGAGCAAGAAAAAATGGCTACATTCAGAGATTTTGTCAAGTGGTACAACAACAAGGATGTTGTTCCAACACTGGAGGCAATGCAAAAAATGATGGAGTTTTATCAGAACAAGGGTATCGATATGTTAAAACTCGGATGTACACTTCCGAACTTGGCTAATATCTGTCTTCACAAGTCAACAAACCACAAGTTCTTTCCATTTGTTGAAGCTGACAAAGATTTACATGACAAAATACGTGAGGATATGACTGGTGGTCCATCTATTGTTTTTACTAGAAAAGCAGTAGTTGATCAGACCTTCATACGAAACTCTGAAAACCTTTGCAAGTCTATCGTAGGTATTGACGCTAGCCAACTTTATCCCTTTTCAATGTGTCAAGAAATGCCCACTGGACTTTACACTCGATGGGAATTTGATACAGATTCTCAAAAATTCAGGGCTCGAACAAACAGATCTCGAACATGGTTATGTCATATCTTCAATCACAACGTTCCGAATGTAAAATTGAGAGCTACTACACAACCGGAAAACAGAAGATTGATTGTTTTAGCGTAGACGGATTTTGCATACATTGTAATACGGTGTTTGAAGCCATGGGTTGTTACTTTCATTTCTGTCCTTGTCAGGAAGCTAAAGCAAGTCTCTCGGAAGAGGAAACACAGAGAGGGATTAGAAAAAGAGAACATGATGAATTGAGAAGAGATTACTTAAAAAGTAAAGGATATAAGATTGTTGAAATCTGGGAGTGTAAATGGTGGGAAAGTGTTAAAGAAGAAGAAAATGTCAGAAATCACGTGAGAAAGAACTTTCCTTTCAAATTACCTTTGAAGCAAGAGTCTTTACTAGCTAAAATGAGAGATGGGGAGATGTTTGGATACGTACAATGTGATTTGGAAGTTCCCACAGGTTTGAAGTACAAGTTTTCGAATTTCCCGCCTATTTTTAAAAATTTCAACGTTAGTCGAGCTGATATTGGGGATTATATGAGAGATTACGCTGTCGAAAACAACTTACTGAAGCAACCTCAGCGAATGCTAATTTCAAGTTTCAATCTGGAAAATGGAACAATTATTACTCCCCTACTAAATTTCTACATCAGCCTCGGTCTGAAATGTACAAGAATTTATAGATTTGTACAGTACACGCCGCGCAAATGTTTCAACACCTTTGTACAATCAGTGGTAGACGCTAGAAGAGGTGGAGATGAAAATCCTGATTCCAGCGTTGTTGCTGAGACTATGAAATTATTGGGTAATAGCTCTTACGGTTATCAGATTATGGACAGAAGCAAACATACAGAAACCAAATATTTGAACGATGAGAAGACGCACAAAGCAATCAATGGGAAAATGTTTAAGCGGTTGAACAATGTCTCAAAAGAGCTTTACGAAGTTGAGCTAGCAAAATCAAAAATTGAACACCGCGAACCTATAATAGTTGGATTCTTCATACTTCAGTACGCTAAATTACGTATGTTGGAGCTCTACTATAACTTCTTTGACAGATTTTGCGACGTGGATAAATTCGAGGAGTTAGAGATGGATAAAGATTCCCTCTATTTAGCCTTAGCTCATGAGAATTTGTATGATTGTATTCGACCTGCTAAAAAACAAGAATGGGAAGCATTGAGAAAGCAGGACTGTAACGACTCTTTCCAAGCAGATGCTATTCAAAATTTCTTTCCTAGAATATGTTGTTCTAAGCATAAGAAGCATGATAAACGGGAACCAGGACTTTTCAAGGAAGAATTCAGATGTACGGAAATGATTTGTCTTTGTAGCAAAACTTATTGTTGCTACGATGCACAGTCTGACAAATACAAGTTCAGCAGTAAAGGTCTCAATAAAAGAACACTAGAAGAGAACGGAGATGGACCGATGGAGAAATATCGACGTGTGATGGATGAAATTATCAATCTTACTTCAACAAATAGAGGGTTCAGAACAATAAACCATTGTGTTGCTACGTATGAGCAGACAAAGAAGGGACTGTCCTATTTCTACCCTAAGCGCATTGTTCAGTCTGACGGTATTCATACAGCACCACTCAACATATAACTTAAATCCTTTTACTATAGCACAATTCTTTAGTATTCTCTATTACATTTATACTGTGTCTGTAATTTTATACAATTTTAATTCATTTTTTTCTATCATTGAATTTTTTCCAATTAATGAGCGCGCAAAAGACATTTGTTACACAATTGATTCAAACAATTAGGGGAACAATCTTTGCAATTGACCTAAAATTTGTAAACAAAAATTCAACATGTCACATAATTACCCCTCAGATAAATAGGGTAATTGAAAACCCCCACCAAATAATTTCACAATTTAATAGCATAAAATTTGTAAACAAAATTCAACCTGTCACATAATTACCCCTCACATAATTACAGCAATTAATTACCCACGCCAATTCTATTGTTCTCAAGTAAACACTTAATAACTACACAAACATTGATTTTTTCCCCTCAAAATTTCAGCCTATCAGGAGCGTCTCCGAACCTGATTGGCTGAATTTCAGCCAATCAGGAGCGTCTCCGAACCTACCCCCCACATTTGCACCGACTATACTACTACGGCTATTACTAATCTTAATACATGTCGGCGGCTATTACTAATCTTAATACATGTCGGCGGCTATTACTAATCTTAATACATGTCGGCGGCTATTACTAATCTTAATACATGTCGGCGGCTATTACTAATCTTAATACATGTCGGCGCATATAACTAATCTTAATACATGTCGCCGGCTATAACTAATCTTAATACATGGCTGCTATACCAAATCTTAATACATTAACACCGCTATACCTAATCTTAATACATGCTAATTCATTCCCTATCTTAATACGTTAGGGAGGACCCAAATCCCGGAAAATACGCTATACCCTATCTTAATACATGGGGGACCTCACCCCCCCCCCCGGGGAGTGTAGCTCACTATATTACTACTGCCCCAGCTATCGCTGTGCGGCTATCAATAAAAACATAGCCGGCAGATTGCCGGAAAAAAGCCTATGTTGACGCGCTTATGCACATCGGGATTGACACAAAAAAGAAGAGATAAATTGACCACAATGTTTTCTGTTCGTTTTTCAGTGTCAAAAAGTCTTATAATTTGGCGGGCAATTTCAGTTGGATTCAAAAACTATACATAATTCAGCTTCTAAACTGAAAGCTAATAAGCTTAATACCAATTTCAGCTAGCAAACACTCTAATGAACTTTGATAACCTAACTCTCAATGACTTAATGACCGGGCTTTATCGGTTTATCCGTCGCCTTTGATTTTGATCTTTCGACTTTGAGAGTATTTTGACTTTGACTTTCACGCATTCACCAAATTGCGTAATTGAATGCGTGAAAGGGTTTAAAATCTATTCAGTTGAAACAGTGAGTGAAGTAAGTCAGAAGTCAAACGTGAAAATCGTGACTTATGTAAAACGAAAATCGTGATCAAAAGGTAAAGCAAACTTAAAAAAAGGAGAGCGCCTAAATATTAGCCGTTGAGAGACTGACAACAAACCGTCGGACAAATTGCTCTCGAACAACAGGCAGAGCAATTTAATTTAATCAGAGGGAGGCAATAGCCTAGATAAAATTTTATGGGTCAAAAACATTGACCAAGGAGGGGTTCGAACAAGCCACCCCAGGAGTAAGATACGTAATCATTAACCACTTGGCTACAAGGGTCCTGCTTTTTCTGATCCTACAACCGCTCTTGTTTTGGCAACAATGAATTGCTGTAGATCACGCAACAATCAAAAACTCATACTCGAAAAGTCACTCGAGATGTGAAAACCAAAGAAAGTTGTAGAAAAAAACGGTCAAGCAAAAATTCTACATTATGACACGTTTATAATAATTGATTCAAACTTCGCTCGAGCACAATTAAATATCAGTGTTAATTATACTTAATTTGAGCCAACCGAAACTTAAATTGCAAAAATATACGGACTTGATAATTTAATACCTGGTGCACAACGTTATCGCCACAGAACGTGGTCGATCTATCCTCGTCACTTTCATTGTTCCGACCCCTCTTGAGGGGGGAGGAACTATATACTCAAATGAGTTTTTGTTCAGTCAATTTTCGCCGATCGATATATTCATCGTAGTGAGTTGAGACTGGTATCATTAGAAAGCTCGCAGCGTAGAATATGGAATTAAAAAAATTTTTCAATTTTCGTTTTCTACAGGGAGTTATCGAGGTTTCAACTTCTGAAAAAAGTAGAGTGAATTAACGTTGTTTTATTCACATTTTCCAAAATTTTTGCCTAACTTTTTGTCAATTTTGCTAAAATTTGTTGAAATTTTTAAGAATAGAGTCGTTATTTTTAAGGACAAACAAGCCTTGTTGATTATTCTGATTTAATTGTTTTGGTCTAAAACTCTGGATAAATATTTCAAAATTCAGCCTTTTTCATGAAAAACAGCACGAAATAAGCTACTTTAGTCCACTTTGGTAAAATTTGCCGGCACTACAACCCCAAACAACACCAATAAAATCTTTGTAGACTCAGAAGGTGGCTATTCCTACTTCAAATTCCGCTGAGAGTGCTCTGTAATTAAAACTTTGCCGTTTTTTGCTAGCTTTACTCGTTTATTATCAAAAATGCAGAATTTTTTTTTGAGTTTTTAACTAACAAATTATCTATATCTACAATATTCGAAAAATCAATAGTTCCTAACGGACAATAAGCATTAGCAGGGCTAGTTTTGGCCAATCGTGGACTGTTACAATCCAAAAAGAATTCGGATTGCAATCAGTCGGTCTTTTTTTTTGAAAAAAGACCTTTTTTAATAATAAAGAACAGAACCTATCAAATGAGAGCTCAGTAGTGATATGTCCAATTCCAATTGGCTTCCTAAGCAGCTCCAAGCAAATGCATTTAGTTTTTTTACTAGAAAGTTTATGATCGTTTCGACTTTTAAAAATAATTGATTTTTAAATAAATAATGGCTTAATGAATTTTTCCTCCACTTTTTGGTCAACTTGCAGCTTAGTGTCAGCAAAAAAAGAATTCTTCTTCATTCTACTGATTTGAAAATTAGTCTCGATTGCGTTTTTAAGCCTGAAGTTATTGTTTTTTGGCTTTGATACTACTAGATTTCAGATTTTTGTTTTGTTTTTAGAAATTTGCCAGTTTTTCACGTTTTCTAGTCACATTATCACATTACTGACAGTTCTCATATCACATTATTAGCGTTCAAAATGAAACACAATTGAACATATTAAAATCCTTAAAGATATAGATTATCGTTTTAACGGCCTCGACACTTCAAGAAATTAATTGAATTTTTTAATTTTTTCTTTGTCATTTTTACTTTGTCATTTCAGTTGTATGAAAATTCCTGTATAGTGATAGGTTTCACTGGCTTTTTATGGAAAAATAGACGAGCCGATATTCTGATATTAGTAGGTAGCTGATGGCTTTCATGACTTTGAAAACAATCGTTTTCCAAAACTAAAAATAAAAAACTTTTTAACTTCGCAAGTTTGTTCTTTTTTTTGGTACCTAATCTCGTTAATTACAGGTCAAATAAGACATTATGGGTGTAAAGGGAAGTTATCAAAAGGGATTGATGTCCAAAAACCTATTTTTTGAAGAATGCGTTATGACCTTACTGACTTCGACACCGGTTTTTCACAAAAAAAAGTAAATTAATTTGATTTTTGTCATGTTTGACGTTCTTTTTGTAGACGCAAGAATTATTCTGATAATTGCAGGTCTCAAAGAGTTCCTTTGGATGAATAAACGACCTTATTTAAATATTTCATTTTATGATTAAGGTTTTTCATGACTTTGGATATAATTTTGTTTCGAAAAAAATCAAAATTATTACATACTTTTGCGCTTTTCTCTTTTTTGTCTACTTGTTGCCTAGTCTCACTAATAAAATGCCAAATACTACATTATCGGTGTTTGAAGAAGGCGGGAACAAATATATTTTGATGGCCGAAATATGGCTTGACGGTTTTGAGAGCGTTTTTTGGCAAGTTTCAATTGAATTTTTGTTTGTTGTTCTTTTTAGCCGCTTAAAGAAATGAATAAAGACAGGTCCTAATGCCCTTCTACAGAAACATTGGTAATCGTAAACCTTTGGGATAGTTTAATTGATTTCTAATGGTTTTAATTACTTTGAAGTTAATTGTTTTAAAAAAATAAGCGAATTTTTTAACTTTACTGTTTTTGTTCTTTTTTGTCAAATTGTTACCAGAACTTTTCATGGACTGGTTCATCTCTTTTCGGTGATTTATAAGTTATTTTGTTTAGTTTTAGTTTCATCTGACGGTATGTTGACTTTGTTATTAAACTTTGTTTTTTAAAACGGACAAAAAGTTTTTGATGTAATTAATGTTGGTTGTTGTTTGATTTCGCTGTTCGTCTTGACTCGCTTTCTTATTATTGGCATATCACAGCAATTTAATGCTTCAATTTTTACTCCACTGAGTTATTTGCTTTGGAGGCTCTCTTATCGTTTATACACAATTTTTTTTTAAAAATACTTGGGCTTTTTTGGGATTCCCAAAAAATAATTTTTGGGTTTTCTATCTGTTCCTCATTTGGTAGACAATTATGCCAAAATTGTGGATGGGCGGGGTCGGAACCTTATGTGCCATCGCACATTGCTGAGCCGCCTTGTTGCCATCTTTTCCCCGCTTTAGCACTGAGTTATTTTTCACTAGGCGACAGCAATTTTTATAGACATTAGGTCGAAATTTTTGACTTAGATTTGTGGAAAGTAGGCGACCACCAATTAAAAAAAAACTTGAAAGAGGGGTACAAAGTGATGACATGTCCTAACATTCACGAGAAAATTTGTCCGTTACACCCTAACATTTGTCTTCACTAGAAAATACCTTACAAAAAAGTGAAAAGCTTTTTCAAAGTTTTAAGCATGTTTATCGACCCAGTTGAAATCAATTCGGCAGTTTTTCATATTATTGCATTGCCCAATGTCTCAATAGACTTTAACTGAATAAGTTCCTTATTTTACACGTACTTTATTTTATATTTTTCTCTGTTAATTTGATCAAAACTTGGGGGCATGACACCATCGAAGAGTGGAAATAAGGATCAAAGTTTTGGAAAATAAACTTTACATGTAGTTTTCTAACTCATTTACACGAGGAAGCAGATGTTAGGGACATACACTTAATATTGACAATATAATTTCCACAAAATTGTCCTAATTTCAACAAAATTGTACAAGAATTTAAATAGTCTCAAACTCCTCATCCAAACCATTTCCAAGTGAAATGTTGGCTGAAGCGAGTCCTATATAACATGTGTAGAATTGAACTGTACCAAAATCAAGCACAAAGCGCAAGGGATTTTTAACGAAAAACAGCCAAACGAAATTCCGAAATACCAGGAATTACAAGAACTAAGATTTTATACAAAACCCAAGATTGATCATAACGGGCTATTCATCAAAATGAACCGATACATCCCGCACACTATATTACCTCGCTTAAAAATTTAGAAGATTGATTTAGATAACACAGAATTCAAGCACTAAATACGTAAACAAGTTATTGGTGAAAAGTCTAAAAAAACCGGGGGAAAATAGATCACATGAAATTATTGCCACATATAGCCTCAAGGTCCCGAAACTACAACTTAGTTTAAGCGAAATTAAAACATCGCTCCGCTGTCAACGTGATATAAATTTTAAAGAACTTTTGATTTCAAATCCGGAAGTACAAATTTTCATATCACATCTCAGAAAATATAATTAAAATAGACGGACCGAAACCATTTGGATCATTAAGCTCCTTTGGTTACATCGATCTAAAATTATTTTGGAATTTGAAGAACCGATTAAGCAATATGATCGAACCTGAGTAATGACATCGCTGTTGAAAATTGAGTTAGTACGAGTAACCGCTTCTTGGTTGCTGTTCTTTCTGCTGGTATTTAGGCCGCCACCAGTGTTCATGTAGAAGGCATCCGGCCAACCTGAATAAAAAAACACCCGACTTAAGTCAAGTAGCAAAACTTCAATCAGGCAATTTTTTGTTAAAAAACACGGCTGAAATGCAAATGGTCATAAGGCCTCTTAAGATCCGATCAGAAACTTATATCACTTTACATCGAAGATAAACTCCAACCTTGCAAGCAAGATATCTATTTATCATGCAATATCTTTCAAGATGGCCACATTTGGTAATAATCCTGCAGTAGAATAGAAAGCATATTTTAAAGCTAAAAAATTACATGGACTATATATGACGAGAATTTTTAGCTAATAATCCTATTGCCATTGCGTCGATTATTATTTCTAACAGATTCGACCATATTGATTACACAAGTAGTTTCGGTATCAAAATTTCGCTTTAACTCGTTAACGAGGATGCCAAGTGAACAGTCTTTTCAAGAAAGTCCAGATCTGTAAAGTGCGTCGGATTAATGTTCCATTCCGTCATATGCCAAGCACGCAAACATGAAAACGTGAACATCTACAGATAATTAATCAAATAGTCTTCCTCCTAGAAAAAGAGCGGGTTGGTTAATCACTACATAATCAATTTCATTTGCTGTCACAATATCTTGTAATAAAAAAGAACAACCGTTATTATAAAAATAACGTTGCTTGCCCTTTCTAAAAACGATTTTCAAGTTACGGTATCAGCAACTAATCCTCGAGTTTGAAAACAGTTCAACAAAAATTATTCGATGGAAAGTCAATTTGTATTGTTCTATGTTTACACCAGGGACGCCAATTAAAGAAAAAGTTCTTTTTAGAAAATAATTAAGAAACATACCCGGCATAATGCCAGAAAATAGCCACCATTGATTCCCATAACCCCGATTGGGATTGAACAGATGAAAATGGACAAAACTGATTGATGTAAGAAAACGTACTTGAAGTGCGAACTAATTTGTCTTCATTTTGTAGTTAGACATACTTCTATTTCTTAATGAGAGGCTGAGAGGATAAAGGGGTTAGTATCAATAATAAAAAGCATTAGAGATGGTAACTAAGACTTATAAGAACAAACCTCAAGTAGCGGACATCTAAAATTGGGCTTTATCCAATTTCTATTTTGCTTTCGTTTTTGGAAACCAATTCTGTTCACTTTGGATTGCTTCGCTGAGCAACTGCTGTGTAAAAGCATTTTGAGCAGAATGACCGAACGATGAAAGCAGCCTAGAGAAGACACAGATTTCAAGAAAAATGTCGAAAAAGCGGAAAATGAGGTAAAGCGAAACAAATTTTTATTCGACGAAGTTGAAAAGTATAGCAAGACAAGTCCTGACTTACAATCCAAATAACTGAATGGAAACATTGACAATTTTTAAATTAACTAACAGAAGAATTGGAGAGCACATGCCAAACAATAAAAATATTAAAACAGATTGAGAATTATCCAAACAGATTTTGTATTGTAATACTCCGTTTGTTAAAGCATCGAGAATCGATACTTATAAAACGAAAAAATCGCACAAGACGCAAGAACACAAATAGGCATTTCACAGATGTATTTCTGGACACAAACAACAAGCAGAATCAAACCTCTTAATATCTCTCAAAATTAGCGTTAATGTCCGCAGAAATATTTTTGTTGTTAAAAATGATTTCGTGATTCAATTTATTGTCAAAAACTATAAAATGGCAAACCTACAGGCTACAATAAAAAAAAATCGGTTTACATACGATTAAAGGAGGGGCAGAAAGTGATCCGAACACAAGAAAAACTCTCTAAATTAAAAGCGTGCTAGAATTCTTTCAAAAAAGCTGTTGTAATGCTAACATCTTTTCATTACCATAGTATTGAGCTGTTAAAAAAGATTTGTTGCCACTTTAAACTACAAGAGGTTGAAATAGAACTAAAAGTTTGAAAAAGCAAAGAAGCAAAAATTATTTAAAAAGTTGCTGAATTTTGTGATGTTTATATCCTCAAATATTTATCTGGGTCAACAGAAGTCATTCAAAAACCAAATTTAAGCCTAAAAACTGTTTCATTGCACAGTAAAAACAATTGCTCAATAAACAAAGCCGAAAAAGTAATTCTGAAAACTTAGAAATTAGTAAAAAAAATATTAGTAAAAAATATTAGTAAATATTAGTAAAAAAGTTGCAAAAATTAATGCTATCCAGACCGTCAAAATCAATTCTGTGGTGTTAAAAACATTCCATTAACCCATTTCAAAGCCTTGGAAAAGTGCTCTTTGTCCTATAAAATTGGAAACAACTAAAAATGACCATTTGTTTTAAAAAAACGAAAATAGCGAAAAATGACCTAATTCTGGTGTTAAGTTGGCATAAACAGCAAAAATAAACCAAAAAGCTTAGAATAAAAAGAATTATGCCGCTCAGCATAATAGCCTTTAAACTTTTAAAAAAAACTAAATAAAATTTTAAAAGATAAAGAACATAGCCGGCAGATTGCCGGAAAATAGACGCCGGTGACGCGCTTGATGCACATCGGGATTGAAACAGAGAAAAAGGAGAAAAATTGACTGAATTTTTTTCAGTGTCAAAAGTGTTCTACTTTGTCCTGCAGTTTCAGTTAGATTTCAAAACTATAATTAACTCAGCTTCTAAACTTAAAGCTAATTAGCTTAATGCCGATATCAACCAGCAAACACTAATGAGCTTTGATAACCTAATTCTCAATGACTTAATGACCGGTCTTTATGGGTTTATTCTGTCTCTTTTGATTTTACTCCTTTGACTTTGACCTTTCACTATATTGGGGTAATTCAATGCATGAAAGAATTTAAAATCCATTCAGTTGAAACAGAGAGTGATGTAAGTCAGGAGTCAAACGTGAAAATCGTGATTTATATAAAACGAAAAACTAATGTCAAAATACCGCATGTGAACAAAAAAAACCCACTAACGAGAAAGAGAAAATTGGTTCAAACAAAAAAACTAGGCCTAGAATGAACCATGAATGGATTCGGAAAACCAATGAAAAAACCAATCCAAAAAATCGAATACAGTAAAAATCAAAGTGAAAATGCCGCATCTGAACAGAAAACTACTACCGCAGAGAGCAAATTTTTGTCCAAACACAGTTTTCTCATTCTACTTTAAAAATAGAGTTTGAAAAATTTCACGCCGCAAAACTACTCGCATTTTCGCTCCACTTCCTGTTTCGGCGTGACCAAAATCACAACTCCAATTTGCCTACAAATATGAAAATGTGTTAACAGATCTGAAAAAAAAGACAGCACCCCAAAACAATTCAAACTCATTGAATTGTTAAAAGGAGAGCGCCTAAAAAAACCGTTTCAGAAGCTAACGGCGGCTATTCAAAATTGACAATAACAAGGAAATATTGCTGCAATCATGGTTCCAAAGCATTGAAAACTGAACTTTTCAACTTGAATTTAGGCCTTAGAGCGCCTTCAGCATAACAAGCACCTAAAAAGCTACTTAACCCAGCCGAACTCCTCTATTATAACTTAATACCCGCCAAGCTTCACCTGATTATCCCGTTTCAAAAGCTCAAAGTCTTGGAAAAAGATGACGTCAGTTATTAAAAAGAAAAGAAGGTAGGAAAATTAGATTGGAAATAACTGGAACATTTCGTTATCTTAATAATGAAATATATTGTCGGACAAAAAATGAGAATGAGACTTTTGAGGCCAGTTAGGTAACAAAGTCCAAGAATTTAAGACAAAAATGCATTCAGAATAACAGAATCTCAATTCAAATTATCCTTATTTTCAATTCAAATTTCGGGCATTTGTCTTTCAAGTGATATAGACTCATATTTATAATGCGTGGATGAAATCAATTTAGTTTTTACAAAGATTACATCTCAAATATAGAGAGCGCAGAAGTCATCTGAGTGAGTTAAGTTACGTACGCTCAAAAAACTTAGCACTGGATTGACAAACCGAATTGACTGCAGAGTGGTAAAAGTCTCCATTCACATTCAAGTCGAAATTCTTTGAGCGTAAGAAAAAACACTTTTCAGACTTCTTGGTCGTAACAAAAACCAGGAAGACAAAATTGGAAAAATATAGGACAACAGCTGAAGTACAATCCAAACATTTGAAGAAAATATAAAAACTCTTTATCGGATCACCAGACCAACTGAAAAATACTAGCCAAACAGACAAAACTTAGCCTCAAGAAAACAGATAAAAATGAAAACTTTTGGCCTTTAAACCTAAGTTAAAAAGCTTAATACCAATGTCAGCTAGGAACCACTCTAATGAACTTTGATAACCTAATGCTCAATGACTTAATGACCCGGCTTTAATGATTTATCCCGTTTGTTTTGATTTTGCTCTTTTGACATTGACCGTATTCACCACAATGCTAATTCAATGAGTGAATTTTAAAATCATACAGTTGAAACAGTGAGTGAAAGTCAGAAGTCAGGAGTGAAAATCGTGACTTAAACAAAAGGAAAAATGTCATCAAAAAGCAAAACGAATTTTAAAAAAAGGAGAGCGCCTAAATGACAGCCGTTGAGAGGCTCACGGCGGCTATTAAAAAAAGTTTTATTGCTCCTAAATTTTAAAAAATGTAAAAAATGAACAATTTAATCCCATTTTTTGTTTTAAGCTCGCATCACTACTACATATACCTCAAAAATGTACGATCACTACCTCGCTAGAAATGTATGATCACAATAGTAGCCTCGATATCGCTTTACGGCTATTTGAAACACGAAAATAGCAAAATTATTGCCTATAAAATTTCTAACTTTGATTGCTAGTTTGTAAATAGATACAATGGCTGGTCCCCTACACTAATGGTTTTACCCGGAACAGTAACAATATTAACCGTAACATCAACAAGATAGCCGTCCATTAAATTTCTCTTAAAAAATGATTTTTGACATGGGCATGCTGGTTGAAGTTCAAAGAGAGAAGCCATCAAACAACTTTTTCTCCTTTTTATTGAGGAGTCTTTTAACTGGAGCGACTTCGTTTTGACTCTAATTGAAGTCAAACCATTATCGACAACAACCCAATAAAAAATTGTTGTTGCACGTATAAGAAAACATGAGGTAGAGAAAAACAACAAAAACGGAATCAAAGCAGCAAATAATCAACCGGAGACATCAGTAACCCCAATGGAAAAATTTTTTTCATCAGGTTCTTGAATCCAGTGGCCCATCTGAAAATCAACGATGCGCAGTAATAACTTATCCGGACAAAAAAGAACAAATTGTATTATGTCAAAAAAGATCACAAGAATGGTATTATGTAAGTCTTGGGAAAACCAACATAGCCGGTAGATTACCGGAAAATAGCAGCCGTTGACGCGCTTGATGCTCATTGGGATTGAAAACGAAAAAGGAAAACAAGAAGAGATAAATTGAACAATTTTTCTATTTTTTTCAGGGTCAAAAAGTGTTTTAATTCGGTATGTAGTTTCGGTTGCATTCTAAAGCTATATTTATTTCAGCTTCTAAACTGCAAGCTAATAAACTTAATTCCAAATTCAGCTAAAAAACCCTCTAATGAACGTTTATAACTTAATTCTAAATGACTTAATGAACGGGCTTTATCGGTTTATCCCGTCTTTTTTGATTTTGCTCTTTTGACTTTGACCATTCACAATATTGGGTAATTCAATGCATGAAAGAACTTTAAATCCATTCAGTTGGAACAGTGAGTGAGGTAAATCAGAAGTCAAACGTGAAAGCCGTGACTTAAACGTGATCAAAAGGTAAAGCGAATTAAAAAACATAGCAGGAAAAGTCCTGACGTACAATTCAAAGAATTTTCCTTGACTAAACAAAAAACTAAACCAAGAACGGACTATGAATGGATTGGGAAAACCATTTAGAAGAAAATCCGATCCAAAAAATCGAGAAAACTGTAAAAATCAAAGTGAAATTGCCGCATGTGAACAAAAAACCCACTAGCGAGAAAGCGAATTTTTGTTCAAACACCGTTTTCTCACTCTACTTTAAATTTAGAGCGAAAAAATTTCCCGCCGCGAAACCACTCGCTTTTTTGTTCCACTTCCTGTTTCGGTGTGACCAAAATCACTACTCCAATTTGACAAAAATCATGAAAATGTGTGAACAGATCTTAAAAAAAAAGACAGCGCACCAATACAATTCAAATTCTTTGAATTGTAAAAAACATAGCAGTACAACACCTGAAATAGAACTCAAAGAACTGGATTATTTTATGACCTAACAATTATTTACTCCGCATTAGAAGGGAAATGAGAGCTGTTAGTAATGACACTAAGCAAAAAACAACACAAGAGTAAAAACAAGCGAGACTAAAAATTCAACTGTTGTTTTTTGAAAAGGCAGGATCAACATCAAAAAATAACTGCTATGAACTCAAACTGCCAGCTATAATCCTCTATTTCTCATAGGCAACTTTTCATTAAATGTCGATGAGTCCTATTTCTAATAATATTAAATGAGAAGACAAAAATAACTAAAAATCGCAATAAAACTCGCTGAAATTTTTTTGAAAATACTTAGTATAAAGTCACAGAACGCAACAGCTACTGAAAAATACAATTACATCAATTAATTGAGTCCTCAAAAAGCAACAGCTACGAATTGAAATGACTTTCTTTAATTGAAGGCTTTTAGTTAGGAAAAAAAGGCTAAGAAAAACGCGCAAAGCAAAAAAATTCGATAATTATTATTGAAAACAATTAGTGTCAAAGTCATAGAAAGCACTAGCATTGAACAAAAGCTATTAAATCGATAAACCTAACCCCTATTAACAGCATCAAAGACCTTTTCCCAATGATATTAAATGATAAGACATCAAAAAGTACAATAAATACTCGCAGAACTGAAAAAAAATCACTCAACATTTTTAAGAAAAAGTAGCGTCGAAGTCACGAAAACCACAAGCTATTAAATTGGCCACTCAATTAGATTCTTTTGTGCCTCCTGAGCAACCAATCAGACCTTTCATTGACGATACTTTGTGATAAGACAATAGATAAGAAGTGCCAAAATCTAAAATTCACCAATATTTTATGACAACAATTAGTGGCAAAATCATAACAAAGTTTTAGCAGCCCCTAAAGAATTCAAGCAAAGGCAAATAGGCACAATTAGAACATACATGCACCATCTTAAAAGCACTGAAGGAGAGGAAACTCTGAAAACAGAAGTCAAATTGACGCACCGGAAAAAAACTATCTCAAAAACCGCCAAATTGTTCAAACACCAATTTGACACTCTGCTTTAGAGGCATTTTGAAAAGAGTAACGCCTCAAAACTACTCGATTTTTCGCTCCCTTCACTATTTCAGTGTGACTAAAATCACCACTATAAATTGACTTCTCACTGACAAGAAAAAGGCGAAAAAAGCGTAAACAGATCTTTGAAAAAAGACAGCTCACCAAAACAATTCAAATTTGTTGAATTGTAAAAGAGGAGAGCATCTAAATAGCAGCCGTTTGAGAGGCTGACCACGGCAATTAAAAAACAACGTTCTCATCAAGGGTCCCACATTTTGATCATTGGGTGGACTGGAAAATGAGGATCTCCAACGATTTGGCAGCTCGAATTGACGATACATAACTTCAAAGCAGACTCAATTCTGCAGCAACCAAGAAAACATCATCCTCTCCTGCAGCGACGCACAACTCAATCTGGTTGAACATTTCACATATCTGGGGAGCTCGATCCAACTAAACGGCAATCTAGCCGCAGAAGTGAAGTCCCGCATAGGCCGAATGCCAAGAACCTCGACAAGTTCTGGTGCATGAAAGACATTCCGCGCTCCCTGAAGATCAAAGTCTACAGCGCTTGTATCACCAGTGATCTTCTCTACTCCTGCAAAACCTGGCCTCTCCGCGCCTCAGAGCTGAGAAGTCTGATAGGACAAGAGGTGCCGGTGAAGAATTCTTGAAGACCCCACAGTTATCACCAACCCCGAAACCTTCATCAAACGTAGACGCTTGAGGTAGCTCGGTCACGTTTTTAGGATGCCTGAGGACTGTCTCCTCAACGTCACCCTTGATTTCGTCAAGGGGCCCTCCTGTAAGCGACCACCCGGTGGTGTAAAAACACCCTCAAGGATGTCTCACAAAAAGTTGAATGAAGAGAGGTTCAGCATTGCCAAAGAAACTGCTATGCACCGGCCGCAAGAGCTCTTATTCGTGACAGTTGTGGCGGGTAATGGTCGACCCCGACTGAAAAGCCCGATGATGATGATACATAACTTCAAGAGAAAAAAGCAACCATGTCAAAATTAACAGACGCAGATCCACGTCTACTGGGCAACCTTGACGCAATAACAAAGACGAAATCATTTTGTCAGCAATTGTGTTCTTTCTACTTCTAACCGTTGCGGCAAGAGACTCGGAAAATCCGCAGCGCGAAAAAATATTGTCGCAGATGTCTGAGCATTGCGAAGCAGGAAACAATGCAGTCCTCTGGTACGAGGCCGCGTCAATGAGAGCATCCGTATTACTCTGTAGATACCTTAGCATACTGCACTAAAATCATTTAATTGCGAGGCCAGTTAGCTCGGGCAGCTAACTGGCCTCCCATGTTTTATCTTCGAATGATGCTGCACTTGACAAAATTGACGAGGAAAGAATTTGAAAAATTACAATCCATCCCAAATTGCATTGAAAAAATTAAAAACAGATTTGACAACTACACAGTCAACTGCATTGAATTTGGTGTAGCCATTAAATGTGCGCCCGAAATCATTGTACCTGTCGCAATATTAGAGAAAATCAGTGACCGAAGGAATGCCGGATCATTAAAAAAGAATTCAAGAGAAGCAAGATCTGAATAACCGCAGCAAATACCTTTATGCCCAACAGAGCTTCCTTTACAAGTTTCATTCTCAGCACAAACCTATTTTTCAGCAACTGGTACCTCAGTTGACAAAACGATCTGGAGTGTAACAAGAAGATCTTTTTGACCCTCTTTCCTTTGCTCTGTGGTCTATAAATGAAGACATCAACGAACAGGTTCCAAATTTTGGACATCATTGTTGGTATCCACTTGACGGTATTGTTACCGGAACATGTTCGGAATCATGTCACGCTCTGGCACTATTAACAAGATCAAGGTCTTTTTGTTTGGAATTAAAGATGGATAAGTTTCAAGGGTGAGTGTGATCAAAAGAAATCATTGACGCAATAGCTTGAAAGGATACGAAAAATAGGAAATGAGACCGAAGTAATAGGTGGTTTAACAAGACCACCTAATTTTGTAGCTTCATTGTCTACATCTTTAGAAACCAAAAATTCGAGGAAATATTTGGCAACTTAGACTTGCGCATGACCCGCAATGCGCCCTTGGCATCAGGCGGAATTGTCTTGAGGCTCCAAAACTTGTACACTCAATACGATGTAACGCACCATCGAGAAAAAATAGTAACATTGCCCATAAATTCGACTCACTGCAGAAAACAAATTCGTAAAAGGTCATTGATGCCATCTCAATCAATGAGGCATGGCCCCAATCTTGTCTTCCTATGAGTAAAAACTGAAACGAACTGGACTCAGGCGAGCAGTAGATAAAAGAAGCTGCTCTAGGATGTATCGCCAAAACAGCATAACTAGTGGCACTTGAAAATGAGCAAAATCCAAACAAGACAAAAAATTGCCAATAAAAGTGATAATATACCGAGTTCAGTAATCTCGCAACAAACACAGCATATAATAAGAGAAACATTTGATGAGGAGGCTTTGCTGAAACTCATTCAAAGTCCAAGACAAAACACGCTTGCTATCATTCTTTCCCGCAATCAGGAGCCTGATGGAAAGCAGCACCTATTCCTATAGTTGGCTCACATCCTCTGCAGTAGTGAAAAATGGGGTGGTCTACCGCACAGATATAGGATCCCTACCTACCCAGTCTCGAACCTACGCCAAAATCACTCTATCTAACACCTAGAAAGCTGCCTACTCCCTTGAGCTACAAAACCCAAATACTGCTAACATTGTATCACTATTTACGGTTATTGGATTTTGTAACACAATTCTTTAAAACAATTCAAAATACCGCAAATTCTAAGGCAACTTGGCCCAGATGGTACGTCATTATGACCAACTGGGCTAAGTTGCCTTCTTGTAACCAAAATTACTTTTTATCATGATTGAACAAACAATGCTATCACAATTTTGGAATTTTATCTGAGTTCGAATAAATAAGCCACCCTATAAATACTAAGCTCCAAAACTTACAATCACTCAATTTCAGCAGTTACCATGAATAGCTGTCCAGAAAATTCAGATAACTTTCGATTCATAGTCTACAGTGCTCAAGTCCTCATTCCCTCTCAGTTTCCATTCGATTCAAACAGCAAGAGACGCAAGACCGACCAACGAGAGGCCAGTCAGACAACCCAAGTTCAGCCAAAAGGCCTTGCACACTGGATTGATCAGTTCACAGAATGGCAATTTGCTGTTGTTAACCATGAGCCAGAAAAGACTCAACAGCATTTCAGATGGTGCGACGACATCTCATTTGAGCACCAACACATTCTGGTCTATACAAACGATAATCCAAAACATATGGAGAAGATCATCAAATCCTATATTCGCCATGAAAGCAAAATCCTCTTTGAGATCAAGGCAAGAATTTTTGCACCATCAAGCGCGTTTCAGACGTTCAAACAGCAATTCTTGCGTCTCAACATATCAGACATTACAAGACGGGGAGACATCTTCGAGCAATTCACAAGAAACGCTGATACCGTAAGGGACATTTCACCCAAAAGATGTAGCGCAATGGAGACAGTGTGGGAAATTGAACGATCTTGCCCAAATCGGCGATTAGAGCCAGCAGGCATGACGGATTATCAGAGAAGAATTCTGACGAAAATTGAAAGCCTTGAGAGTACCGATTCTCCGTTCAAGAACACTTTAGAAGACTACATTGATATATTGGCGACTGGCTGGGGATCAATTTACAGATCGGATCACTCGGTCTACTTGGAAGTTCAATGTGGAATGAATAATGCGCAGTGTACTTGCTGGGAATGTTGGGACGCTCCTTTAGAGGAGGACTGGGAGAACAAGGCGCGCAAAGGAGAGGTGGAAAATTCCGATGAATCATCTAAACAAACAAAGAAAAACTGATAAAAAAAAACTGTAACTATAAACACCATTTTCTTTATATACACTCTGTAAATCAGTTGGTTGGGGCATTTGAATGATAAACATTCCTGATATTAATAAAGTATTGAACAACTTTGAAATCGTTTCCAAGCATTTTCCTAGGAACGAAACAACAAAGAATGCCTTTTTGGCAGTTTGTATGTTCATTGAACCAAATTCTGATCTCCAGGTCATCAACAAACTGGCCCCACATGGTGGATTGATAGGACCTGGTGATAGCAGACTTCATAAATATCTCAAGCATTTTAAAATTTTGAGAACGCATGCTGCATTTCATGATGCCTTTGGGTTCATGAAAGAACAATACGCAACAGGGCCCGGCTATGTATACATTGTTTCAAACATTCCTAGCCATTTTCTTTTCGGGCACGTTACCGGTGTTCTTTTTTGGACAATATTCAAACTAGTTTTTCGGTCCTATTTCGATGCGTTGCCATTTTAGATGACTAGCAATAACTTAGATAACTTTACACTGCATATTTCAAAGCTCGCAGCTTTGCAATTTTTAAACAAAAATCAGAATGAAGAAATTATTTTGCGGAAACTGTGTTGGAAAAAGGTGGGTCAGAGATGTGTTCCCGTTCAAACCGAAATTGATCTTACTCGAGATGAAATTGAACTGCTAATTGAGGCAGCTAAACTGTTGGAATACTTTGTCGCTATATCACAGCAATCGAATAAGACGCCAACACCTGAGCCACCGCCTAGGAGTACACTATAGTCATGGCCGACTCACCGGATTGTCAGTTGGATTTTGCCAGTAAGATTATTTTTGATGATAACAATGAGGAGCGCCCACCGTGGAAACTGTGTGGAAACATTGAAAGATCTTTGGTATTTTACAGTATTCACATCTTTCTTTTGATTGGAGCGATTGCAACGAGCCTTTGCTTTCTGTTCATCAATAAGTTCTCAACCGAAAGACCAGAAATTTGGTCGCTTTTAGCATTTAGTATTGGCTGTTTTATTCCCACACCCAAATGAATAAAGTTATTGTAACGGAACCTCATTTGATGATGGTGGTCGTCGGACCCAGTGGATCAGGAAAAACACGCCTGGTTGCAGATATCCTCATCAAACAAGAACGTTTATTTTCTCCCAACTTTGACAAAGTGACATATGTATATCAGCATTGGCAAAAAGTTTATACAGAGCTTGCCAATATTCTTGACACAAAAATAAGTTTCATTCATGGACTTGATTGGAGCAAAATCAACTCTACTCATGAGAAAAATCGTCAACTAGTGGTTTTCGACGATGTGTACAATGAAGCCAGCGAACAAGAAGAATTTCTAAATCTAGTTATTTCTGGTCGCCATCAAAACAGACACGCAATTTTATTGAAGCATAATTTGTATCAAAAAAGTAAAAACTCAAAAACAATTGATCTTAATGTTACGCATATGCTTTTGCTGAAAAACCCCAGAGATATTATACAAATTGACGTTCTTGGCCGCCAATTGGGCAGCCGTAATCTTTTATTGTCAGCGTATAAAACTGCAACCAAGGAACCATTTGGACATTTGTTGATTGACCTGGATCCTCGATGCTGTGAGCAGCTACGGTTATGTTCAAACTTGACGGACAATTTTACAATATTTTACAGTTCACAAACCTTAGATAATAAAATTCAACTCGATGAATCATTCACATCATCTGACTACTTTCAAACTGCTTATGGGCTTCAAACCTGTACTGAAGCGTTTCGCAATTCTCCATCTTCATAATGAGTTTATAAAGTTTCTACTGGACTGTATTTATAACATTGTTCATGGGAATGTCTCATTAGCTCAAACTACTTTAAATGAGAGCAAACTAAAAAAATTTAAAAACATTTTAACATTTGTTTGTAATAAGAAAGTGAAGTTCAGTCAGAAACAAAAACTTCTCGCAACCAATCAGGGATTGCAGCTAATTAAAATAATTTATGAGCCCGTTCAAAATCATTTTAAAGATGAGCAAGCAAACTAAAGTAGAAGCAAAAAAGTTTTTACTTATTTCATTACAAACCTATAACGAGCTGTTGAACGGAAACAAAACAGTACAAGATAGCCAGACCTCAACCTCCACCACTAAAGAATACTTACTTTCTCACAGCAACAAAAACAACGAAACAGACGTTGCAGCTCAATTGAGTGTTGCAGCCACCCTCAATCAAGTACCTAAGCCTGGTGGGTCAAACCAAGAAACAGATGAAATGGTAGCTAGGGAACATCAGCAAAATAATTTGAGTTTGGACGAAGCAAACGAAATAGTAGAACAACTATTATCAACTGGACTGACAAGTGGGAAAATTGAAAAATCAAAAGCAATAATCAAATTGTTGCAGAAATCAGAAACAATAGCAATTGACAAGCAAACAGGAAAATTACAAAACAAATCCGGAGGACCTCCATCAGACAGCAATTTATTTCAACTTTTGATGAACATTCAGCATCCCACAAAAAAAATTTCACCTGCAGACCTTGAATTGATTAGAGCATTGAAAATTGCTCAACACTTAATTGCAAATACAAACGCCAAGGCAGTCAGCCCTAAACTTACGAGAGATTCGAACACCACATGGCTTTCCATGTTTTCTCCCAGATACTGAACATCTCAACACTACACCTTCTTATTGAATTGCTCCTAATACTTGCCGGAGTGGAGAGAAACCCGGGACCAGCCAGGAAACTCACATGTGGAAGCTGCAAGAAACTTTTGGGGAAAAGTACAAAAAAACGACCGCTTTTCTACTGCACAATATGCGGTTGGGTGCATTACCAGTGCTCTGGCTTACAAAATGTAAATGACTACAACAGCAGAACTTTTACTTGCACAAAATGCAGAAATGAAAGGGTAATCTCATCAGCAATCACCCATAGCCGTGGCCTACAAACTGCACAAAAATTCTATACCAACTCAAACTACCCCTCAGCCTACGGCAGTGTCAATAGATTGATAAAAGAAACCGGACTAAAGCGGAAAACTGTAGAGACCTATCTGAAAACAAACTCAACATACACCAAGTTCAAACAAACTAGGCACCGTTTTCCCCGACTGAAGGTGCAATCATACCGCTTGAATGAAATTTGGTCCCTTGATCTCGCAGATATGCAATCACTATCTGCCGACAACCGAAACACCAGATATTTACTAGTCGCTGTGGACACATTAAGTCGTTTCCTGCGTGTTCAACCAATGAAAAACAAATACGCCACCACAACTAGGAGAGCTTTTGCAACAATGACAACAAAAATCAGACCAGAGAAAGTGTGGACTGACGATGGGAAGGAATTTTTAGGCTCTTTCAAACAGTTTTGCGAACAGAAAAAAATAATTCTCTACCAAACAAGAAACGAAAAGAAAAGCGCTTTTGCAGAACGAAACATCCGATCAATCAAGTCTCTGATTTACAAGTACTTGAATGAAAACCATACAAGCAGCTACATAGATAACCTACAAAACGTTGTCAATGTAATCAACTCGCGTGTAAACAGAGTGACTGGTCTCGCTCCGAAAAAAGTGACCAAGCAACATACAAGCTTCTTGGTATCCCTCACATTGAACGAGAAGATCCAAAAACCAAAATTTTCAGTTGGTGAAACGGTTCGGATAAAGAGAAATATTAAAACCTTTCATCGTGGTTATCAGATACAATTCAGTCACGAGATATTTCGAATAGATAAGGTCCTCACACTCAACCCTCCAACATACCGTGTAGTTTCCCATGAAACAAGTGAAGCGATAGACGGCAGATTTTACGAAGCTGAACTAACAAAATATTCCGAAATTTAATATGACATCATTAGACAGCCTTAGAAGTTTCACAATAAATTTAATTTCAAACTCGTCCACAAACACTTACCCCGGCAACACAATGGCATCTTTTACCAACTTGTTGCCAAAAACAATTGATCTCAACAAAAAATTTGGCCGCTGGCAAGTGGCATTGCTCGAAATTTCATGGCCCGCTAAATTTCAAAACGTTACACAAGGATTACTAGAAACTAATCATGGGGAATCAGAGTCCTCTGAAGATGATAACGATGATCAAGACGATGATGGCGATAAGGTAATAGAGCCAACAAGTACTGACGAGCTCTACGTTGACATAGGCCGTCGTCGGCGTCGACCTACAGGTGCGACGGACAGTCCTGCAAAAATTTCCAACTCGAGATGCACAATTGACACCGGGTACTACCCATCGATTGATCATTTGATGAGCAAAATTTTTGCTAAGAGTTTTCGATCAAGACACGCAACTGATTGGCCTTACAATTGGTGTATATCAAGTCACAGTCAAAAGCTAAAAATATTGCCACGAGGTCACCAAAAAGATGATTTCCAGTCTACAGAAAACGAGGAGGACGGTTTTCTGACAGCCGCCAGCTCAAGTGAAGATGAAGGCCAACAGACATGGAACGGAACAAAACCCTTTGAAACACCATCCAGTATAGAACTCATTTCCAGTGACCTTCAAAATATTCTTGGTACAGACATTCTTAAAGTTGGCGTCAACCCAAAATTTCCAGTTGACATTTCAGGTGGGCGCCATACAATGTTTGTCTATTGTGACCTCATACAGGATGAAATACTGGGCAACACTTTCACATCACTTCTTAGATCAATTGCGATCAACAGTACATCAAATAGGAAACTAGACGAGGTAGCAACTATTTGTCACCAATCCTTCTCAAACCTGCAGTGGAAAGATGTAGTCAAGTCATCATTTCAATCAATAACCATAACTATTCGCGATGAAACAGGCCAATTTATGCCTTTTCTATCAATAGGTCGCAGCTGGCTGACTCTGAAATTCCAACTTTTGCCCCAATAAAAATCATTTATCCCATTACGAACACAAAAAGCAGTCGCTCATGGACGCACATTACGACGCTCAAATTTCAAGAAATCAAGACAATTTTGTTACCCATGTAGGCCCTGCCAGACAATTTGGTTCAGGTGCCGCTGGTCTTGGTGCTCTAGCTGTGCGTATTGGCCGTTGCACATTACCTCTTTTGAAAAAATACGCATTGCCGATTGCCAAGAAGGTTGGACGGAATCTTGTCAGTGCAGCAATTCCAGAAATTGGTCAGATGATAGCCGGAAAAAAGAAGCTAAAAGCTGTTGCGAAAGATTCGATCAAAAAATCAGTTTCAAAAACAATCTCAGACTCCGTGAAGCCGTCCCGCTCGCGTGCGGCGCCGAAAGGACCGCGCTCCACGCACGCATCGGGCGCCCGGGCCCGCGTCGCCGCGCCGTCCGTACGCCCGGTGGCGGGCGGGAGCCCCCCCAGGGAATCCTTATCAGCAAATACACGAGAGATAAGAAAGACAACCTCTCGCAAGCGGACTGCAAAAACGATCAACGGCAGCACTTTTAAAAATTCAAAAGCCAAACGCAGTCGAACTGATATTTTGTCAAACATAAAGTACTAAATGACCGAGTTTACGACCTTAGCAGCAGATATTGCCAACCCTGTAACACATACAGCGCTAGATTTTTTCGAAAAACCCAATGTTCTTGTTAATTATGAAAGCGGATTCGACCAGGAAATCTACCCACAAGTTGGTTCTCGAGGTCCAACCTTGGATTTTCTGATTTGTGGAGATCAACGCAATTGCATCGACCTCAATTTTTTACAATTAGGACTTCAAGTGGCTATTTACACGCCCGATGGAAAAGATCGTATCAAGGCAAGCGACGCAAGCAAGGTTGTTTTTGCAAATAACGCGCTACACAGTCTGTTTTCACAAGTTGAAGTATACGCTAATGGAATTCTGATTTCGGACAGCAACAACACGTACCATCATCGCGCTTTCTTGGAGACCGAGTTGACAACAAACAGTGATAGTAAGGAGACTTGGGCAGCTTGTCAGGGATACACTTACGATCCAGAACCCTCATCAGATGCCAATAAATCAGAATGGCTGCAATACCGCTTAAAGGACACATTGACCGGCGACTACACGTTCAATTTCTATGGCTCTCTCTATGTGGATTTTTTCAGTTGCGAAAAACTAATGCTCCCGGAAGTTGATATTCGAATAAAACTCTACCGCGCCAGTAATGAGTTCAGTCTGATTAGCTTAGGTGACGACTCAGACAAAATGTTTACAGCAGTTATTGAAAAAGCCTCGCTGTTCGTTCGCAAAATTACTGTGACCGAGTCCGTTCGGCTTTCAATTGAAAGGGCACTGCTAAAAGCGCCTGCAAGGTATCCTTATATAGAATCCTTGTGCAAAAGCTTCATCATGCAATCTGGACAAAACTCTTTTGTTAAAGAGTCCATATTTGGAACTGAGCCAATCAGACGCTTAACGTTGTGCATGGTCGCGAACGACAAGTTTAGAGGTTCGAAGGACACAAACCCGTTCTTGTATCACAAGTACGACATGAAACGAATCGAAATAATACGCGGTAACGGCTTACCAATAGCAGGCACTCCCGTCGACACAGAGAACAATGTCCGCATATATCACAACAGTTTAACGGCTCTGGGATTTAAAAACGGTGGAAACAAAATTTCTCTGAAGGATTTTGCAAACAAATTCATTGTAACCTTTGATCTGACATCATCACAGGAGGCGTCTAAAAACCTCACATTATTCCCCGAATTGACAGGAGCACCAATAACCCTCAAATTATTTTTCTCTGAAGCTCTCCCAGAGGCAGTTGAACTTTTTTTGATTGGAGAAAGGTTCAGTCAGGTCTTTATTGACGCAAAAAGAAACATCTCCAAAAACCAAACTATTTTCAATGGATAACGTGTCTATTAAGAAAGTAGCTAAAAAGTTTTGTCTCCTAAAGTTTACTTTTGGAGGCGTATGGTCGGCCAACAATTTTCCAAAAATAGCACAACGCAGCTCTCGTTTCCAAATAATAAACACTTCCCCTTCTTATATGAGGGGAACACATTGGATACTGATTGTTGCTATTCATTCAACCTTTTCTGGAACTACTACAAACTCAAATAAGAGGCGGGGTGGTAGAGAGAGTCATGTTAAGCCAGCAAAGAAGTCAATAACTAATATAGTAATTTGGAATAGCTTGCCAATTCCACTAAGTTTCTATGTCGATTTCTACGAAAGGGTGCATCTTATTTATTCAAATTGTGACAAATATACTATTCATGAAATTGCCTCATCACCTCATCCACAATCCCAATCTTCCAATTTGTGTGGCATGTACTGTCTTTACACAGCATTGAAAATTTTTGAAAAAATTGGACATGCCTACTACAATGACTCAAAAGACTGCATAAGTGCGGTGAAGCAATTTCGACACCTTGTTGAGAGCGCAGTTAAAAATATTGGTTTGATTAATGAAGTAAATTTGATACGATTTTTTAATAGCCGACTGCAGTCAAAACATACGTTCAAAATTATGTAATAAAAATTTGTATTTGACATTTCTAATTTCTCTAGTCTGAGTCAGAGTAAGGAACAATCAGCCTCGATCGCTTTGCAGGCAATACTTCAATTGAACAATTTTCATCATCGCTCTCGCCAATCAATTCGTCTTCTACCGCCTCATCATAAATGAAAGGGTTCCCAGTCCCACACTCTTTCTCGCTATCATCCTCTTGCTCATTGTCACTCAGATCACTCCAATTCAAAGTAGGTTCATTTTGATCGAACTCTCGCGGAAAGAACCCGGGATCAGGTGGAGCTAAAACATAGTCACTATAAAATTTGTTCTAATTGCATTATTTAAAAAAAATCATTTAACAACCGAAAGATGAAGTTGATGCCGTGGAGACAGAATCTGCGTCATGTGGAGTGAGCTCTTTGAACTCAATTAAGTTCTTCTCTTCGTCAGCTGACAGTGAAGCTCGATCGTCGTCGTCGGTATCGCTTGAAAAGTCAGTACTGGTTGTGCAAGGTTTTGGTGGCTCCTGGCCAAGACTATAATGACCGTACGGTAAGGTGTCAATGCCATTATCAAGAATAAACCGCTTGTCGTCGAAACAGCTCAGAGCTGTTTTATTTGTAGTCGTAACTTGTATCTGGTGATTAGCGGAATGTATTCTGGTCATTGGCGCCCTGCTGCTAACACCTGTTTGAAGACACTGGAGGTATTTGTCGTGATGAAGCGTTTTCTTAAGTACCTTCTGAACGCCCTTTGCACTCTGTTTAACACCGCTGACAAATTTGATACTATACATTTTCGATCGCAAGATTACACTTTCCTCCAAAACTGATCCGTTTAATTCATCTGTCATTGTCAAAGGAACTTTTTTGTTTGTCGGGTCGAAAAGTGGATGAGATGTTGGATAGTCGCTCAAATCTAGCAAATGTTTGAACTCCTCCATGTCCTTATACAGATCATCAGTCTCTATGCGATACAAAAGTGAGTCCGTGTCCTTATACGTGACGCAAATTCGCGAACCGTATCTTGGTCTCATCTCGTTGTAATGAAAATTGTATAGTGCGAGTTTAGAAAGATCAAGGATGGCCGCTCCCACAGGCGTTGGTTTATCCCATTTAACAGTTGGCACGGAGAAGTAAAGGGAACATAAGTTGTCACTGATAATTTGGAACGATTTGAAATTCGGTTTTGATGTTAGTTTCGAAGCTTTAACCTGATCCGAAACAAACTGAATGTTTTTTCTGTTTCGTTTATTCTCCATGGTTTTCCCGAAACAGGCGTTGGACATAAGTTTGTAGAAATTTTTTTCGAAGGTAGTTGATGCCATTTTTCGCATAGAAGTGTTCTTTTCAATATAAGGACGCAACCAGTCTGACTGATTAAACTGGAGCACGCGATGAAGAGCAACCACTTTCAGTCCCTGTTCCAGATAAAACAACAAATTTTCAATATGACAGATATAATTCTTCTTATCAAATAAAGTTTCCACAAGCTTCGGAACAGATGCCCGGTTTTGAGCTAACTGCTTACTATAGGGCGACAACCAGTCGTCGCTAATAAAAAGTTTCTCAGGAGCCAGTGGAAAATCAGAATGATCGTTGTGAATCGAGGCGGGATAATTGAGATCAACTTCAACAAAGTAACCGACACTATCTTTGTTTTTATAAGTCTCAATGAGAGAATCAATATCAGCAAACTCAGCCCACTGGTATCCGTCTTTTGGCAGTTTTTTCATCATTATCCCACCATAAAGCGAGGTTACGTCTAAAAACGCCCCATAAACTGACTTTTGATCCTTGTTGTAACCATTCAGATCCTTGTTGTTTGCTCGAAAGTGGCGAAGGGCTCCTACTCCGTTGAGACCACCTCTGATTGCTTTTTCGCAAAAGAGGAGCATATCAACATCCGAAAGCAATCCAAGTTCAACGTCCGTTGTTATCAACATTGCGTCCCAGCTGAGATTCGGTGCACTGTAGAAGTATGCTGGATCTAGACGGTAAACATTAATGCACACTGAACGGAACAGTTCAAATACATCGGCCAGCAAAAAGACATCAGTTTCCAAATAAGCATCGTGGTAATCTCCAAAGTTGTCACATTTGAACAACTGATACATTTCAACAGCTTTCTGATGCATTTCCTCTGTGATATCTATCTTTCCTGTTAATGTGTTTTTCCACTCTTCACCGTAAACGGGAAGACCATGCTTAAACTTTTCAAAACAGTCCAGATAGGAGTAGGGAAAAATTCCTTTGCTTCTAATTCTTTTGAAATCAGCATCTGAGTATTGAGCAAAATGGCTACGAAGCAACTTAAGATCACCATCTTGTAACGTCTGAGCCAAAGAATCAAGACCTGAAGCCATAAAATTGAAACTATCGAGAAAACGTATTTCGTTTCGAACAATTTTCTCAACACCACATTTATTGATGTAGGTCTTAACAGGAACTTGAACCGAAAAAGAAATAAACGTCTCCTCAGTTCTTGATATTGCAGAGAGAATTTCGTTTTCCTCCAACACAAGGTACTTCACTATGTGATGAGCATCGTATCGCGACAAATTATGAAAGAGAACCGGTAAAAACGATCCAACTGTAACAGCTAAATTGCAAGCTGAGTGAGCCACTCCAAGCACAGTTCCAGTTAAATGACAGTGATGGACTACTTTCTCCTCAGTGATTAGAAAATTTTTTTCACAAATGCAACACGGCGCTGTCCAGTTCTCAACAAAGTCTTGTTTCGCAGAATTTGACATTTTTAGAAAGCGATAACGTTGTCGCTCGGAGTCCGCCCATTTAACCCAACTTCGCAAAGTACTCATCAGAACTGAAATGCAGTCTTCTCCTCTATAAAACTTCTTTAGTTGCACGTTGGAATTCCTGCTGTCAACTAATACAGCACCGAAACTACAAGGGTACTGTTTTTCAACGACAAAACTCGAAGCAGAGCTTTCATTTAAGCCATTTCTGACAAGTTCCTCAACTGATTCAAAAGCCTCAGTTCGAACGTCGAGAGCCTCTAGATCCGCATAAACCACGAAAGGGCATTTGAAAGTTTTTTGCCAATTTTTGAATTTCACCGTTGACCCTTCTTCAGGCATCTGAATAACTTGAGGTTGATGATGCTCGCAGAGAGATTTATGCAGCTTAAACTTTTCTCGCGCAATGCTCTGTAGACAACGCTCGCAAAATTTTCGTATATTGTTCTTTGAGTTGGCGGTGGCAGGCGAACGCAGCAAAACTTTCATAACACGATCCAAATTTTTTATCAGGCAATAATGCCAATTGTTTTCTTCTGATAAAAGTAACAAATTTATTCTTTTGGTTTTGCCTCTGTACTTGCTCAAATAAACAGGATAAAATTTTGTCTGTTCATAAGCGAAGACGTTGATTTTAAGGTGATTATTTTTCTCAAAAGCCGGTATGTCAGTTAGAGCAACTGGCATTTTTTTCGGATTGTAGTGAAGTGCGCTAAAATTTTGACGGTAACTTTGAGGTCTTTCTTGATTTTGCTTTATAGGGAAAAGCGCAGCCAACACAGAGTAGAGAAAACAAAAATTATCCTTTAGATTCTTGATGTTCAGAACCGATTTTCGTTGATTTTCGAGTTCCGGCGGTGTAGCTATATATGATCCGGCTCGGAGAGGCGCAAACTTTGTAACCTTCAGCTCAACTAAATGCAATTTTTCAATAACCCATCCACTTCCAGCTGTGCAGAAAACGTTGATTTTAGTCAACAGTTTATCGACGTGTGAAAAATATTCGTCGGCTGTTAAAGTCGTCGAGAGGCTTTCCATTGGACTGTGAAAAAAGCAAACAGTGCTATCATCGGTCAACGGCTTCACAAATTTCACTTCAATACACATTCCAAATTTGATCAATATCAGATCTTCCAGTTTGCTGTTGATGAAGTCAATGATATCACTTTCCTTATTAACAAGAAACTCAAAAGGGTCAAAACTGGAGTCTCCTGATAATTTCAGCCGAAAGGACTGGAAGTGCTCCCGAATAGCTTTTCTTTCACGCTCTAATAAAAACTTATCGTTTTGACAAAGATGAGCAGGATTTGTTCTGGCAGCAGGAGCAGTCACTGAATGCTCATCCGTGCAGTGTTTCTGCCATGCGTCCTGTTGACCGAAAAAGGTCTGACATGTGTTGCATCTTACTGAACGATTAAACTTGTGCACATTCTTTAGGTGACGGACTAAGTTTTTGGCAAGCGTAAAAACAGTTTGGCAATGGCCACATCGAAAACTCTGATCAGGCAGCTCGGAATGTTTTTGATGCCTATGCAATAGAAAATCTTGTCGTTTCGCAAAGTCTTGATTACACAAATTGCATTTCACCATAACGCCTAAACAAACTAATTAAATCAATTTTTATTATTTATTCCTTGTAGGAAGTGGCTACAAGGAAGTCTCTGGCGTTGTTCAATTGAACAAGCCAGAAAAGATGCAAGGGTCCAGTTTATTCAAAACCGGGAGTCCAAGCATCTTTTTTTGTTTAATTCCTGTAATGGAGGATAGTCGGAAAACAGACTTCGAAAAACATAAGTTTTTCGAAATCTATTTCCCAACTATCCCCCACCCGACTTCTGCTTGGTCCCTTCGACGAGAGGTAGCCAAGACTGACGGAAGCCAGAAGGAGAATTCAGTATCCTTAGTGATGTATAAGAAAACTACAAGAAACAAAAAGAACAGAGTCAAAAATTTTGAACATCACTCTGACGCTCAAAACATCAACTCTGTTCTCTTTGTAACTTGCAGCTTTCTCACATCAAAAAGCATACTGATTTCAGTAATCTTAGCGAGGTATAAGAAAGCTGCATATAAGAAAAAAAAACAAAGTCGAACATTTTGAACATCACTCTGAAGCTCAAAACCTCAACTCTGTTTCCTTTGTTACTTGCAGCTCCCTCACATCACAAAAATTACGGATTCCTAATTTTTGCTTTTTCTGTTGTAATTTTTGAATGCTTTTAGCAGTACTATCAAGACCACGAACTATTAATTTTGAGAGCACATCTCAAAATAGCATGCCGATCTGTTTTTGATTCGCAATTAAAATCAAACGGGACTCAAAGTTTCAGACTTTTGGTCAATATGCATAAAAATTTCAGTAACTTGACGGATATCGGTAATTAAACTCAATATTTTTTGAGAAAAAAAGCAGGAAGAGCACAACTCTTCGTATTTAACTAGCTTAGCATAAAGTTCATTTTGTCAGCCAGTCCGATAGATTAACCAAAAGTAAATTTTCAATTCAAGGTATGAATCGAAAAGGAGTTAAAATTTCACTGAAAAAAAAAGCACCAAAAATTGTTGATGCGTGTGGGCTGACAAACCAATGCGAAATTTTTTCTGAAAAAAAATGAACACCCCAGTGAAGTTCATATTCAGCGATCGGAAACTTTAAACTCAAAAATAAGAGCTCAGCTCTTTCGGTAAAAAAAGAGCTTCGCTCTTCAAGAGCACCCCGCATAAAGTTCCTAAAACCCTCTTTCTTTCCCTCATACCCGCATATCCCATTTCATCAGTTCACTATATTGACCAACCCATACCCCATTTTCTTGATATTAGTTCTAACAATAACGTGAACGATTCTCACCTCACAACTTTGGATTATTAGTGCTACCGATTTTGGAAAATATCATAAATTCGATTCTGATTGTATTTCAGAATTATTTCAAACTCGACAGAAAGTTAGAGAACGGAGTAAATTTTTCTTGACTGCTCAGCAGAGGCACAAGTTTAGGAATTAGGACCGAATGAAAGAAGTCTCCGTTATTTGGCTCATATATTTGATATTGGTATCACCTGCTGATAAATTGATACTATGTTTGTTCATGAAGAAGATGGTTGTTGGTATTGAATGTATCTAGTGAAAACTTGTTCACGCCGAAAAGATAAATTCGACTTATGCAGGCTTAAGTCGCACCAAATTAGGTGGTAACACAGGTTTTCCATATAATCGGACCTAGACAAAAAGCTATAAAAACGCCAAGATATTTCTGATTTACGCGACCATTACCGTTATCAATAAAAGATTAGTAGTATAAAAAGGGCTCACGCAGGTACCGATTCATCTCAACAAACTCAAATTTTAATCAAACCGAATTTCAAAAAAATCAAACCGAACTTCAGTCCCAGTCGATGATGGAAAGTGTCTCTGGTGGATACTTCTTTGAGTATAAAACATCAACCCGCCTTCTTCGAGTTGCGAGAGATGAATCGGAGAACGGGAGCAATATTGAGATAACGCTGTTTAAGTTCGCAAACGACGAACGATATCTGAACCAGTCAGTAGTGATACCTGAACACCACTTCTCAGAAATAATGGACTCTTGTACTCTCGAGTCTGATATACTGAGACTAATCTCCGAGGGTAAATTCAACACAGAAGGCCGAATTGTGATTAATTTCAATGTCTGCGAACGCATGAGGATGGACAGCAAAAACTGCGAAGTGATACGAGACATAAAGGGTAATATTTTATATATGTTCCAACTAATTAGGGTTTATTGTAGAATAGCAATCAGCTTATTAAAACTGTGCGGATTGGTAGAGGTGTTCTGATATGAATGTCTAGATATTTTGTTTCTATTTAGGGTAATATTTCATATATGTTCCAACTAATTAGGGTTTATTCTAGAATATCAATGTGCGTATTAAAACTGTATGCGGATGGGTAGAGGGGTTCTGATACATAAATGTCTAGACAATTTTGTTTCTATTTAGATACAGACAACACGTACTACAGATTTGCGGTCAAATACTTCGACCCGCAGGACATCATACTGAGTGTGTTCTTCTACCTTAAGAAGTTCAGCCTCAAAGGTGATATGTGGGCATTGCAATACACAGCCATTCATCTACGTGAATTTACAGCCCTGATGCTTCACCATAGAAACTATATGAGGGCTAAGCGAGAGAAAATCAATAAGCGTTTGATCCCGATTGCCGAAGTCAAACCAATGAAAAGAATGCGGGAGACTGAAAGCGAAAATAACCCCCCCGAGGTTGTTGATTTAGCCTCAGAGGATGATATGCCTCTGATAAACTTTAGAGACTCAAGAGAATAATTTTGAAATTATCATTCGCAAAACAATAACATTAAATTTGATTATTAAAAGCATTGTTGTATGGTTCCTTGTATTTAATAATCATAGCTGTCTTCTTGCTACAAATTGTTCTTAATTAGAAATCTTGTTTGAAAGCTGTACTATTGTATGCGCGAAAGAGAACGGTTAAGATTTTCGCATTTAAATTGTAGCATTTCTTAGTCTTTGAGTCTACACTAGATAAAAGGCGGCAAAGATAGAGATACCAAAACGTGCAGCAATAAATGAGTTTTAGCTTTTATCTAAAACAACAGTTTTTGATTCAAAATCAAATTTACCCAGAAGCGGTTTGGTAAATTGAGCACACAAGACAGAAGCAAAAAGGACCAAAAGCAAATTAGTCAATTTGCGATATGTCAAACACAAAGATAAAGCAGTAAATAATGGGCCATAAAACGAACTTTGTATGAACTAACCTTGATGAAGTTCGGTATATGATTGCCAAAAACGTTTCAAAATGATGCTCCTGTAGTACGGTGGTTTAGGCTAAAAAACTATGAGAAACATATGAAAGCACTAAAAGATTGGGTTCGAGACTAATAAGTGTAGGGATCCTTTTTCTGTGCGGTAGACCACCCCATTTCTCACTACTTTGATGAACTAACCTTGATGAAGTTCGGTATATGATTGCCAAAAACGTTTCAAAATGATGCTCCTGTAGTACGGTGGTTTAGGCTAAAAAACTATGAGAAACATATGAAAGCACTAAAAGATTGGGTTCGAGACTAATAAGTGTAGGGATCCTTTTTCTGTGCGGTAGACCACCCCATTTCTCACTACTCTCTGCCAAACGAAATTAAACAGACGAAAAGCCCATATTGCACGTCTGGTGCGTTAAATGTCCTAGTGCGTCACGCAGTCTTTTGACATGGTCCAGGTGATCATACCTCATCATGATCGAATTAGGGACAAAATTCAACCCGCTTGTACCAAAACTCATATCTCTCGCCAAAATCCGAACAGAAGAATCTATTGCACGAGACCTATTCTAGGCGAGAAGACATATATTTGTCCAATTTCAATACAGGTCAACCGGCAGTCCTGGACATAACTAACACCTTACCGCTGCAACTCAGTCTACTGTCATAAAAACCACAGAAATGAGCGTCCAGTTCAATCGAATAGCTGTCGATAAGTGTGGTTTTCTCAGAGATTGTTCGAAAAACCATTAAACGATTAGCGGTATCTGCAGATAGCGGAAGCCTCCAACTACAGGGCTGTCAATAGCTTACAATAGCCTTGCTCAGGTTATTTCAAATTTCGCAAACCGAGGCTTGGCTACGCCGCTAATCGTCTAGGAGTCTCGAGTGTGAACTAAAAGATGAAATGGTTGAGATATGTTGACATCTCCGAAAATTTTACGCCCGATTCATTAGTGGAGAGTATCTTATCACCCAATGAGAGGTGAAAACTTGTTAAGAGACCTCTTTTTCTTCGTACTGACTCACCCAATGCGCGGGGAGAACAGACTAATGAAAACCACCAGATCGTAAAAAATAAGACAATTAATCGCAGAGCGACTCTTTGTCTAAGAAGATAAGAGGGCTAAGAGAAAGGAAGGAAGACAACTATATGAGACATGCGTGTTCAAAAAATGTTTAATTTGAACTTTGACTTTGCAAATGACACAAAAATATTAAACAGGGCCCATATTTATTCAATTCACTTATTCAAAATAAAAAACTACCCGGCAGATTGCCGGAAAATAGCCGCCGTTGATTCCAATAAGCATGATTGGGATTGAACGAATAGAATATATTGAAAAAAAAGATTTTTGTACAAAAATATTTTTTAAGTCCGATTTATTTTGATGGCATTTCGTAGTTGAACATACTTCTGTTTCTTAGAGAGAGGCTACAGGGGCTACTATCAACACCAATAAGCATTAGAGGTGGTAACTAAGACTTATAGGAACGACGTTCAAATAGCGGGCATCTAAAATTGGGCTTTATGGGTTTATCCCGTTTCTATTTCTGACTTCAATTTTTTATACCGACTCTGTTCATTTTGAATTGCTTTGCTTAGCAACTGATGTTCAAATTCACTTTTAGCAGAATGAGAGAAGAGAGAAACTAGCCTAGAGAAGTCAAGAAGATTTCAAGCGAAAAAAAGTTTGACGAAGTAAAAAAAATACGAGCGCAATAATAGCCGGCTGAGAAGATGAGGGCGGCTATTTAACATAACCGACTAATGTCGGGCGAATTGCTCTCAAACGACCGGCGAGCGGTTGGCCTTGTCAGTAGCTAGGCACGGTTTAGTGAGGCTGGCTTTATCTTAATTGAAGGGACGTAAATGAGCGCAGCGGGGGGGGGGCTGATGCGGAAACAACCGTGGGGGGGGGGGGGGGGGGTCAATCTCTAAGAACCGCCCTTCACACCATAAGTATAAGTCTCCAAAACAGATTCTGTGAATCGCATACTTGAAGACTAGTGAGCTGAAAGGCTCTAAGAGCACTTAATGCCCACTGGGCGCTACCTGTTTATCCCGTTTTTGAGGACAAAAAGTCAAAAGCGTCAGACGAAAAATCGGTCCAGCGAAAAATCGCATAAAACCGACAGAACTAATATAATTGCTACAAATTTCGTTTGAGAGGAAATAATTATTCGTTTTCCGATAACACCTATTTTGTTCTTCGGCGTCATAGAAACGTGATAAGCACAAAACCTCTATTTTTCCTCTAGCGATCAGAAAAACTTATAACAACTTTTCGATGGTCGATTTGCTTTTTTTAATGTGACCGATTTTGTACCTATCCACCAAAACACTTCACGGATGATTGAACAACATAAAACTAATTTGAGACTAATTTTGAGCCAATCGCTCTTAAACGCCCGTCGAGCGGTTAGTTTCGGTAGCAGCTAGCTGGGGCTTAAGAAAGCTTGCATTAGGGGTGTAGAAAAGGGGTCACAATGCTTAGCAGGTGAAGGAGGGTGGACGGTGGGAGGAATGGGGGTGCCTAAGAAGGGGGTCAAACTCTCCACACTATGAATCTACTTCTCAAAAAAATTTCAGTGAATCGCATACTTAAGAGAATATTACGGCGGAGGTCACAAAAGTTTAGTGGTAAGTCAAAAAGTCGGTAGTACGAAAAATCGCATAAATTCCTTTGAGAGTAATTAAGAAATTAAAAATACAGATTGAAAACAATAAACTGACTTTCGACGAATTGTTCTCGAACGACTGGTGACTGGCATAAAACTATTGTAGTTTGTTCAAAACCTATTCAAAGTCAAAATGTCACTGTCTCAACTCGGCTTGTGAACTAAATAATGCTTTGAATGAGTGAAAAACTGGTTGACGGCTTTATTCAGTTTCGCTGTTGGGTCAAAACTTTTTCTGAATACAGAATACTTCCGGTTAAAAACCAGTAGAACACCAATAGTCCTCATTGAGTTTTAAAAACCAGAGACAACATTCTCAGCAATCACTTCGCGGCAATTAATGAAAACTCTACAGCTGGTGTTACTATAATTCAATCAATTCAAGATTATTCGAGCAAGAGTAACAATAGTCACGCGTAAACAAGAGATTTAAGGCGCTAGTCAAACGAAACTCGAAAATTTGCGGCTAAACAAACCTGTATAATAAATTCTCAGTATTTTGCCTTCTCGCGCTCAAATAGTAAGAAAATTGTGGACAAACGTTGAGATCGCAATGAAATCAATCGACTCTTTTCTACAAAATGGAAACTAAAGTGAC